>NC_083098.1:116527436-116804575 GCF_949774975.1 Lagenorhynchus albirostris | reverse complement strand
GAAGTATTCTCTTCAATTTTCTGGAAGAGACTGAGAAAGACTGGTGTTGATTCTTTAAATATTTGGTAGAATTCACCAGTGTAGCCATCTGGTCCAGGGTTATTCTTTGTTGGGAGATTTTTGATTGCTAATTCAATTCTCATTATTAAAGGTTTATTTAGATTTTCTGTTTCTTCAAGATTCAGTACTGGCTGGCTTTGTGCTTCTAGAAATTTGTCCATTTCATCTAAGTTATCCAATCTGTCTGCTTACAATTATTCATAGTCTTTTATAAATGCTTTATTTCTATAAAATCAAGTAGTAATGTCCCCACTTCCATTCTGACTTTAGTAACTTGAGCCTTCTTTCTCTTCTTCCTTAGTCAATCTAGCTAAATGTTTGTCAATTCTGTTGGTCTTTTCAAAGAAGCAACTTTTGGCTTCATTGATTTCTCTGTTGTTTTTCTATTCTCTATATCTACTTTAACTTTTATTTTTTTCCATCTGCTACCTTTGGGTGTAGTTTGCTTCTCTTTCTCCAGTTCCTTAAGAACTACAGATAGGTTATTGATTTGAAATCTTTCTTTGTAATGTATGTATTTATAATTATAAATTTCCCTCTCAGCACCACTGTATCCCATACATTTTGGTGTTTTTTTTTTCATTGTCATTTGTCTCAAAGTATTTTCAAATCTCCCTTGTGACTTCTTCCTTGACCCGTTAGTTAAGAGTGTATTGGTTGGGCTTCCCTGGGGGTGCAGTGGTTAAGAATCCGCCTGCCAATGCAGGGGACACGGGTTTGAGCCCTGGTCTGGGAAGATCCCACTTGCCGCGGAGCAACTAAGCCTGTGCACCACAACTACTGAGCCTGCCCTCTGGAGCCCGTGAACCACAACTACTGAGCCTCTGCTCTAGAGCCTGCATGCCACAGCTACTGAAGCCCAAGCGACTAGAGGCCATGCTCCACAACAAGAGAAGCCACCGTGATGAGAAGCCCGCGTACCGCAACAAAGAGTAGCCCCCGTTCGCCACAACTAGAGAAAGCCTGCGCGCAGCAACAAAGACCCAATGCAGCCAAAAATAAATTAAATAAAATTTTTAAGAAAGAGTATATTGGCTAATTCTCATATTTTTGTGAATTTTTGTTTGGACAATTCATTTTAAATAGCTCCAGAAGCAGATTTCTCAACACTTCTCTTGGAAAGGCTGTCGTATACCAAAACAGTCTTTAACAACTTTTTCTGCTTTTGAGCTTAACTCTTTTTAATCTTAAGACCTTTTGGCACTTGCCCAAACTCTGGTGTTCCCCCAATATATAGGCAGGTCATTCAAAAGTCAGCTCGCTAGATTAGTTTCTGGTGAAATCTAGTAACTTTGTTGGTAGTTCAACATTGCACCAAACAGATAACCCCACTGTGATGGACCAGCTCTAGCTATTTATGACCGGGATAATCACCCTTAACTCAATGGTCAAGGGCAAGCCGCAGTTTACCTCTTTGAATGAACTGTCCTTCTGCATTAGAAAAAACTGTTTCCACACTAGCAATTCATCACTCATTTTTCTGGATGTTTCTGGAGAGATACAGCAAAACAATTCATGCATCTGATTAGTGTACAAAATGTGGGGAAGAGGCAGAGTGGAGGCTTTGGAAACATAAGCTTAAACACCTGACATTGTTCTCAACTGAAATCCAAAAGCTTGTACAGTGTGACAAACATATGTATCTTGTATTAAGTAGAAAATTCTAAATCCTTGCAATTTAAAAATTCTAAAATTCCTTCCAATAAAATTTAAAAGTTTTAAAATCCCATGAATTTATTTTCTGATTAGATTGAATATATATTAATGAGTCAGGTAGTATCAAGTGCTTTACTAAACATTATCTCCAATCCTCACCATGACATTGGGAGGTAGGTTTCTTCACTCTCATTTTACAGAAGGGACGGACATGATGATTCAGAAAGGTAAAGTAACTTGCTTAGGAATTAAACCTAGGGGCTGAGTCCAAAGTCTTTGGATTTTCCACTTCAGCCTTTATTTTTCTATCCATGTTTTTGGCTAAAATCTCATAAAATACATATAATATGATGGCTAATGAAACATTTAAATTATAAACATCTGATGATTTGATAAGTGCTTCAATTATTTTAAAGCAAATTATTTAGAGGCATGACGGGCAATTTCCTTTTCATCGAAGCCTCATAAATTCTGTTAATATTCCAAACACAAAAGATGATATTTAAAAAAACTCATTCAACAAATATTTGCTATATGTGATAAGAACTTTATTAGACACTGGAATGAATACTAAGACAATTCCTTCTCTTAAGGAAATTTGGTATGTTAACAGGACATATTTTTTAAAATCTTACATCAGTGAGTATATCTCACATTTTGACAATTAGTTTGTATGTATCTTTTAGGGAGGAACTCAGATTCAGAGAAGTGAGGTAAAGTTTTCAGGAGATGAGACTTCAGCTGAACTATCAGGACAAGCAAGATGTGATATGTAAATAATCTCAGAGCTAGAACTATGGTACCTAAAATACTTAACTGAATTTGGCTAACACTTAACCGAATGTGTATCTTATAACAACATCTTTAGTCTTCCCAACAATTCTGTGAGACATGGACTATGATTATTTCCATCCCACTGATAAAGAAACCGAGGCACAGAGGTTAGGCAACTTGTTTGACGTCTTCCACATCCAGCCAGCACTGGAAGAACCGAGATTCAGACCCAGAGAGCACAGGGCCACTATGTCACACTGCCTTCCTGGGTACACAGGTGACAGTCCGGTTGGGGGAAGCACCTCACGTGGTTGGACTGGGTGCTGCAGCACAGAGGACCGGGATGAGAGCAGCCTGACTGGGACAGAGGGCACCGTTTACCGAAGCAGTGGGAAAGTGCCTTGCAGAGACAGACTCACAGATTCCCAAAAGCCACGGGACCCGAAGAGCTTAAGATCTTGCACAAAAAAGTGCACTTTGCTTTTAAAAGATGTATTTGTATAAAATCAAAAAACCCAGGTGTTGTGGACTACATGATGTTTGTGTACCGGTGAAAATCCATTAGTTGAAACCCTAACCCCCAGGGGATTGTACGGGAGGTTGTCTTTGGGAGGTAATTGGGTTTAGAGGAGGTCAGGAGGGTGATGAGATTAGTGTCCTTAGAAGAAGAGAAAGACACTAGAGCTCTCACTCCTCCACCAGTCCCACAGGGGAGGAAACCAGGAAGAGGGCCCTCACCAGAACCCGACCATGCTGACACCCTGGCCTCGACTTCCCGACCTCCAGAACTGTGAGAAATTAAACGTTTTCGTTTAAGCCACCCAGTTTATGGTATTTTGTTTAAACGGCTTAAACCCACGCAGACATCAGGGGACATTCCCTTCAACCCATGGACTGGGAAACTGACCAGATGTAATACAAAATATGTTCAAAAGTATCACTTCCTCCCTGCAAAACCCTGTGTGCTTGGGGACCTGGGGTGTGTGCTCTGGGGGCTCAGTCTCCTCGCAGACCCAGAGCCCCTGCCATCTGCCAGAGGCAGGTGTGTGATGACAGGAGAGGAATGACGGGGCACCTGGGTTTTGCCCCCTTCATCACACGTCAGTAATAGGGCAAGAGGATATAAAGAGGAAAGAGCATATTTATAGATGAGAGGACTAGAGTTAAGGTGGAGACAGGAAATCTGCTGAATGTGGGTCAAAGACTCTTACAGGCTCAAGCTCAAGCCCTCCATAACTTTGCTCTCAACAGCACAAAACTTGGTTGTCCAAAGATTTCTGGAAGAGGCAATTCTTCCTCTCCTGCATTCCTCCCACGGCAGGTGATTCTTCCATCCCATTAATATGGTGGGAAAATTATGGGCTTTGGGCAATTGTGTGCCAATCAGCCAGCGGGGCTCCCTGTACTATACTTAGCTATCTGAGTCTGGAGTTCCCTCAAGTGTAAAAAAGAGCATAATGAGATTCACCTGGCTTTAAACAAGAGGAAACCAAGGAGCAGCGCCTGATCCATGGTAGCTTCTCAAGAGTAGTGGCTTCTTTTTTCTTTACCCAAATAAACACATGATTTAAGGAACTTAGGAAGAAAGAGAGATAACTTCTTGGATATAAGAACTGAAGTAAAGCGTGCCCAGAAACTTGATCAGAAGCAAGGGCACAGGTTGGACAGATTTTTAGCACAGAGAACTCACCAGTTCACACCAGGGCCAAACAATCCTATAGCTTCACTTTGGTCCCTTGGGGAGCCCAGAATCAATCCAGACTACAGTGTGTCCCAAGACTCCATTCCATTTCCTCAGAGCTTTGCTATCCTTTGAAAACGGGTCATTGTATCTCTCCCGCCTTTTGACATTCCCTTGGGAATAATCCCTGAGAGAGTCACGTTTAGAGATAAAACCTTATGCACCTTGGTCCGCCCCCCCCCCCCACCAACTTGTGTAAGGCTTAGGTACATGATTACCTACTATCCTATAAGTGATACTTGCAACGAGTTAGCTTTATTCTAACAAAGTTGAAAGCTCAAACACTTGGGGATTCTTTTGCTTTCAAGGCCATTTTGCACTAGAAGAATTGACTTTTCTCCCCTCTGAAATGTAGTAAATTCCAATTACAGGAAAAATCGGTAGCATTTGACAAAGAACCTGTTCCAACGACCAGCTGCCCTCTCAACAAACTAACTGGCTGATAAGGGAATAAACTCCCCTAAAAAACAAGCAACAACAGTGACAACAGCAAAACCTCTGAACAGTGATGGTGACCACAGTAATTATCACAGGAAGGTAGCAAAACAGAGAAAACAAAATTCAGGTTCCAGCCCTAATACTTCCGAGTTCTTTCATCTCACAAAATGGGGTCACCAACTCTTTCCTTGCCTACCTCGTGGGGTTTTGTGAAGATTCAAGAATGTATGTCAAGCATAAAAACAGTAAAATGAGATGCCTCATTACAACCTGCCACGTATTGTATTGAATACGCATTGTATAGACACCCAGTATCCACTATTGTTCTAACATGTCGGTGAGTAATCTAGTTTATGCTTCTGATATTCTTACATATTTTATTAGAAGAAATGAAATGTTATGTGTCAAGGTTTGTATAATGCATTGGAGATAATAAGGGCAGTCTTTGAGGCTCTGGCCAGAAAAATCAGCAAGCCATTGTTTCAAACAGGAGGATGGGACAAGCTTTTCATCCAAGACCTGGGTGGAGGTGGCAGAAAGACTATTGTGATTTATCCTCTATCATTTCCAGATAATCCAAAGAAACTTGGATTATCCAACAACTTGATCTCTGAACCATATTATCTTATCCTTGTCCCCTCATCCCACTGAGTTTCTTTTACTAAATTTGTCTTTGAGGGTCATGCTTTCATTTTTTCTCAGGGGGTCCAAAAGCAACTTACAGCTATCTACTGCTGCAATGACTACTAAAGTCTGATTGAGGACATACCCTGGTGCCCCTTTGTGAAGGAAGAGGATGACATTTCTTTCACAACTGAGTGACAGAGAGAATGCTTTCCTTGAAGAATTAATGATATTTGCTCCTCTGTGAACAATGAGAATGAGAATCATGGAACTCGTAACTGACTTTAACCTTCTCCGTGAGTGACCTTATATTGTCGTGAATTATTTCTCACCTTAAATCCAAGGGCGGGTAAAATAACACATTCCAGTTTATTTAGTGTGCCATTACTTGAAGGTTATCAGCTTATTTAAAAAACAGTGCTTAGGGCTTCCCTGGTGGCGCAGTGTTTGAGGGTCCGCCTGCTGATGCAGGGGACACGGGTTCGTGCCCCGGTCCAGGAAGGTCCGGGAAGATCCCACATGCCGCGAAGCGGCTGGGCCCGTGAGCCATGGCCACTGAGCCTGCGTGTTGGGAGCCCGTGCTCCGCAACGGGAGAGGCCACAACAGTGAGAGGCCCGCATACAGCAAAAAAAACAAAACAAAAAAACAGTGCTTGAAGAAAATAACGCTCTTGTGGTTCTAATAACTACTTAAAACTAAATATTTTTTACAAATCTTTAAAGAAAACAGTTTTATTAATTAAAAAAACAGTAATACTAATTTTGAAAAGACTGTCGATGTCATGGTGGTTTATTGGGTAAATACAAAGTATAGGCCCTTGCTCTTTTATTTTTTTAAGCAAAGCCAAAGAGATTAGAAACCAAGTAGACATATTCTCTTTAGAATAGAAACATAAATTAGTTTTAACTAACAATTAGGCACTTAAAATGCAAATGTAAAATGGTTTTTTGAAGTACAAACTATAGTTACACTCTTAAATTCCTCCTGAAATGTTTTTATAAACACAAATGCACAAGCATGGAAAACATATTTCTAAACTAAGATAATTTTCCCCTTTTAAAAAAAGAACCTGAATTCAAATCCCATATGATAGACCAATGATTAAGGTACTGGTGGGTAGGGGAAAAGAGCTTCTGAAATTTACATATTTAATTAAAACTTAAGCATTTAATAAAACTATTACAATAATATACAGTATATATGATAATGAAAAATATATGTCAGGAAAATAATGAATTCTAGACTTAAAATTTTACTTTACAACAAGGCACTTAACACATTGAAACAGTACAGTAAATTTCCAAAAGATGTAATTGGCTACGTCTCAAACCTTGTAATAATATTTCTTTTGTGAATATACTCTAATATAACCACACATTTTGCAGCATTAATCATTGCATAGGAGGTAAATTAAATAATGAATTCCAACTTGGCAACTAGATTAACTTATATGTTTATAGTTTCTTCTTTTTCTTTTAAAGGACAGTTTTAAATAATTCCACAATAAAGGACTATTCTCATTCATGATTCATTCAGAACACAACATATTTAGATAAATGAATCATAAAATAAATCACAACTTATAAGGTGTGTATCTGTATAAAAACTTATCTTTGGGTACCTTTTGACATGATTTTCAGTGTTTAGGTATTGAAGTCAAGAGCACTTCTTAAATAGAAGAAATATTTTTAGCAAGTAAGTCAAAGGAGTTAAATTATTGCAACACAATGACATTAAAAAAAGGACTCTATACATACAAATAGAAAAGCCTTTAACACAGGGCATATTAACTATATATAATATGCTTGATTTAACCATGTAAACTCAGTTATTAAGAAATTCCTTCTCATACTTCCTTACACTACAGAAGTGAGTGTGTTAAGACCAGCTTAAACTTTTAATCAGTTTTACAGTGCAAAACAAAAAAATTTTATAAAAGAATTTTAAAAGAAATGTTCAAAATATTCAAGGAACAAGATGTGAACTCTCAACTGAAAAAGAAACTGCATGAGTTCTAGCATGTAAAAAAAAAAACCACATAAGAAAGACAGCCAACCTGATGTTTCAAAGTAAACAAAGAATAGGCAGTTATAAAGGGAGACATTAATGATTGTGATGGTGAGAGGTAAAAACGGTCCGCAAGTTTTCTTTGATCAAACTTACAAAAGATTAGAATTGCAATCCCCTGTGATCTAAGCACATTTTCCCTTTGGGAAAGGTTTAAAATGCCTTGAAAATAATTATCCTTTTGCATGATGCTTTCAGATTATTGACAAAAATAATTTTTAAAATGCCTTTCAAAACACGAAAATACACTTTAAAAAGTGGCATTTGGGGCTTCCCTGGTGGCGCAGTGGTTGAGAGTCCGCCTGCCGATGCAGGTGTTCGTGCCCCGGTCCGGGAAGATCCCACATGCCGCGGAGCAGCTGGGCCCGTGAGCCATGGCCGCTGAGCCTGCGCGTCCGGAGCCTGTGCTCCGCAATGGGAGAGGCCACAACAGTGAGAGGCCCGCGTAGCAAAAAAAAAAAAAAAGTGGCATTTGTGTTCCAAGTCATATAAGGTATTTCCACAAGGGGGCACTGCTATACAGCAAAGAACCTTTGCAATGTCATCCATCAACCAAGACTAGAAACTCGGGCTCACTCACAACCACCTTCCTTCCACAGCAAAACTTGTTTCCCAAGATGCCAGTAAATTAAATAACAAATTCTAAATTACTTTGGGTGGAACCGAGTAGGTAAGAAGGCTTTATTTTCAGAGCTAGGGGAGGAGATCAAAAAAATAGAATCTGAAAGGAATTTATTTTCATTTGAAAGAATTTAGAAAAAAATGTGGCATCATTTACAGGAACTATTATAGAAATACGGCACCGAGGACTTAATCACAGAAAAAGCTTCAAACAAGGATAACGGATAAGATCTTATAGATTGATTAGCAAGGAAAAGGAGTTCCAAAAATTTATTGTTTCAAAAGGCAAGCTCATAATTATGATTTTTTAATCAAGGTATAATCGACATATAACATTATATTAATTTTAGGTATACAACATAATGATTTACTTGTATATATTGTGAAATGATCACCACAGTAAGTCTAGTAATTGTTTATGCTTTATATCCCAGAGTGGCATGTTGGGTTGAAACTGAAGTTTGCTTTCCCAAATGGGTTTTGTTATTTCTCTTATTTTCCCATCTTGAAACTTTGATATTCCCCACCCCCCTTATTTTCATAGCACATGCTTCCACAGCATTTATTAGAGAGCTATGACATATACATGTAAAGAACACGGGAGCAGTAGTGTCCACAAATGGGGTCATAGATGTTTTTAAAGTTCTTTAAAAGGTGATGGTATTATGTGAAAAAAAAAAAAACAGGATTATTTGACTAAAATGCAAGGTTTATACTGTTTTCAAGGATCTCCATGATTTTTAAAGCTTAAACACCTTTCCTTACTTAATTTGAAGAAGAGTGGGTTATCTAAGATGCAGCTGAATAAGGCTCTAAGGTATATCAGGTTGTTTTATTTGAATTCGAGGCTCAAGGAATATACCAATGTTAGGAGAACAAAACCCAGGCTTCCATATCAGATACTTTTCGTCACAATTAGACAGCAGAAATTTAAAATCAGTGTTTTCAAGTAGAACACATTGTCTTATCGCAGATGTCAATATTTAACAAATGAAAATAAGTGAAAATTATGTAGAAATATAGCTAAACACAGCAGGTAAGCTACACATATGTTTCTTACTGACTTACTTAATAATAAATACCAGAAAAACTTCTTGCATTCCAAAGCCTGCCAAGGATGTTTAGGGTTTCAATTCTTGTTGTAAATAACCAGATTAGTCTGTCTTTCTGTCTTCGAATTCAACTTTTAGTGTTTCTTTTTTACACAGAGAAAGAGCCATACTGAAAACATATACAGAATTTTAGCACCAAAGGATGATGACCCTTCTGAACAGATCTGTATTGTGCTTCTCTCCAACAATTTAAAGGTCAATTTTGTGTACCGAATCAA
Source organism: Lagenorhynchus albirostris (assembly GCF_949774975.1). Classification (NCBI taxonomy): domain Eukaryota; kingdom Metazoa; phylum Chordata; class Mammalia; order Artiodactyla; family Delphinidae; genus Lagenorhynchus; species Lagenorhynchus albirostris. The sequence continues at coordinate 116,795,263 of NC_083098.1, read as the reverse complement.
GGCCGACTTGTTTACAATGACAAATTTAGGGATGTTTTTCATTCTAAGTGGGGAGAAATTTCCACCTTCAGTATAAATGTAACTGCCTCCTACCAGCCCCCCTGGCCTCTCCACTCTGACTAGTGTTGATGACTTTGTGACCTTAAATTTTTTCCTACGGTTACTAGAAGTCTAAAGAAATTAAGCCAAGAATTATCCAAAAGATTCAACAGCATTAAATAATGCACTACATCTGGTCAGATTTTTAAAAATCCATCTTTTCTTTTTTTTTGCATCACCTGAAAGAACTTTAGAAACTATTATCCCCCTTTATTGAGTAGCTGTAACCGACTAACACACCAATTCCAACCGTAGATGATAGTGCAGCACCGTGGTATAATTTTAGGGTCAAAGTAAAATTACTCAATTGTGGTATGTGTCCTTAGGACCAGTACATAAGAAACGGAGTCTCTTGCTAAAAGGCAAGGATGCATTAAACTTTTGGATTCCATCTTGGTTTTTCCATAAAGCACAATGTCACTAGGAAGAAATGGATTTCAGTGAAATGTGACCAACTGTATTTCTGAGTTCCAATCTGCAGCTCTAAAACAGATCTCACACAGGGCGTGACCTGGGAGAGAAACACAGGCTTGTTCCCCACAAGGACATGAGCATCAGTTCATACAGCTATGTGTGTTCAGCCTGTGCTACACTGTTGACTGCTCTGGGGGTACAGGTGCAAAGTTACCAGGTGGACAGCAGGACTCCTCGTTAGCATAAACAGCCCCATGTCTCCTGTATATCTGTCATAGAGATCTTAAAATGAAATATTTACACACATGTAAAATCTGTGGGGTGTGTCAAATACTTGGATATTTACTTAGTTCATCTTTTTTTTTCAAGTTATAAAATTATCAGTTAAAAAAAAAAATAAAGTGAAAGTGATATAGTACATTGGGTGGTAGCAGCAGCGCATATTCCCAGACCTGACCCTGACCTTCCCCTTGACAGAGTAGAAACAAAGTCCACCTGAAGTTCACTCACAACCCATGGATCTCCCCTTCGCTGATAAGCCTAATGCTAAAAATCACTCTCAACATTAGGTGATTCTATTTACACGGTGGCCGTATATATCAGATTTTTATTTAAAACATTAACAAATTCTTTTGACCTTGGAGGGAAAAAGATTCCTGAAAAAATTCTGAAGTAGAGAGCTTTAGTGGAGAAAAAGAATGAGGGAAGGAGCAGTATGTTCTCTGGCATCTCCTTAACAAGCTCATTAGTAAAATCCCAGTTTGAGGGCTTGTGACCAATGAATGAAGAGCTGCAGGAGAATATAACTTTCTCAGGATGAATAAAAAACCAGTCAAAGGGTAATACTTCGTTCATCTTTCTAATCATTTGCACAAAATTTGGTCTGCTTCATTTAGCAATCAGTTCTCCTAAAATAAAAACAAAAACAAAACTATACCTTTGGTTACAGCGATAACTCTTTTGGTCTAAGAGCTGATGCCTTTGTTTTTGCTCCTCAGGTAGATTTTTCATTATCTTCACCGATCTTCTGAACCCGTGAATACTTCTTGCAAGACGACTTAAAGCAGCCAGGAGGCCAGGACAGTGGCCAGGAGAAGCAGCAAGGAATTGAGCCTTGTACGTTTTTCTCAAAAAAATAAAAGATGGGGAACCACCATGCTCGAGACAAGAAATTAGTCTGTGAAGAGACCTTCAAGTTCTGTAAAAGGTAGAGAAAAAGTAAAATGAGACATATTTTTCACAATTTGCATCCTAATTTGTTTCTTAATTAAACTGTCATTTGCTGTAACTGAACAGGGAAAGCAGCAGAATCCGGATCGCAAGGCAATGCTTGTCTTTGCTCCTTTCCCCTAACTCTGACAGGACTCTGGCCACACTTCCAACCCCCTCTACTCTTTCCCTCTCTGTGGCTCAGGCGAATCTTTTTTTTTTTTTTTTTTTTACTTTTTGGCCGTGCCTGTGGCATGTGCGACCTTAGTTCCCCAACCAGAGATCAAGCCTGTGCCCCCTGCATTGGAAGCGCGGAGTCTTAACCACTGGACCACCAGAGAAGTTCTCAGGCAAATCTTCTGCCTGCAATTCCAGTAAGACTGGAGACTCAAGAGTGGGTGGGAGAGCTAGCTCTCCGGGAGGAAAAATTTTCAGGATATGTCAGTGGTCAGATCTGTGGGTCAAGGAAGATGGAAGAGTGAAAGGAGAGCTCATAAGGTTGAGCATATAAGTTTAAGTGAATTGACCTAAACCACACGTTTAGGCGGCAACAGCAGTTATTCCCATTAAGCTACTGGAAACTCCGCTGTGTGAAAAGGGGTCCGCTGCATTTAAAGAAAAGAAATCCTCCAAGGATAATTTCACCGCTCTCACCTTTTCATTGGCCATGGAATGGTACCACCAGAAGAGCCGTGTTGTGATATAATAAGCAACGATCACATCGACAGTATAGTGTTCGTGCGCTACAAGAATGCAGATGATCCCAGCAGCGCTCAGCAGCCAGCAGATTAGGTGATACCACCAGAAGTGACGAGGCGAATCTGGACAGCAGAAGAGGGAACAGTTAATAGGATTCCCAGACGTGGACTGAATGATGACAGTCTATCCTAATGACCGGAGAAAAGTCTAAGGCCAGGAAGTCACTGAAGGAGAAAATGGATAACCCAAAATGAGTCCCTGTGAACTGGCCGGGATTTGCTCCGGTTGCCCGGGGGAGATGAGGTGCTGCTGGTAACAGGTCTAATAGTAATTCCCTGGGGCGGTGGGTAACACTAGATACTCTAGGTCTTACCCACAGCGTTTAATAATTAGGAAGAGAACAGAAATATTTCACATTAGGTTGGAACTGGCTCACACTGGCTCCTGTAGGGACCCCACTGGAAAGAGAAACAGTAGAGTGAAAAGAAAGGATAGCTGTCGGGAACTCCCTGATGGTCCAGGGGTTTGGACTCAGCACTTGCACTGCTGTGGCTGGGTTTAACCCCTGGTCAGGGAACTCAGATCCCATGAGCTGTGCTGTGTGGCCAAAAAAACAAAAAGAAAGGGTCGTTGTCTATGAAAAAGGGGCAGTGGGGTGGAGGAGGTAATGAGAAAGCAAGAGTAATTTTAGGTCTCATATATAAACTTACTTTGATTTCTGCAGGGGGAGAAAAATAGTATTTGTGGCTAGCAATATTTTGATTCTCAGCCATTTTATACTGTTATTGCCAATAGCAACTATAAGACACTCCCTATGTAAAGCGTGGGATTCATGCCTATTCACTCATGGGTTTGAGCCTTACCTAGAGAGGGCACTAAGTTCATGACACTGATCGGCCATAAGAGAGAACTAAAGCGCTCGGCAGGTTACACATGATCGCACGCCCCCCAGCCTTCCCACACAGGTGGTAATGACACAGGTGTAACTGGAACCAGTGCTCATCTCTAATAACTTTTCTTTTCTTTGGATACTGTTTCCTTTTTTCTATTTTAAAGCTTTATTAGCTCACAAAGATAATAATCGAATAAACTAAAATTTATTTCATATTTAACTGTGTTTATATTTATAGTGATATTTACTTTCAAGTGTGGAAGAATGGTTGAACAGCAAAAAGATCCATTTCCAGAACTTTACCTGACACGTCAAATCAAACATGGTTCAAATAAAAATTAAATAGCTGTTGCTCTTTGAGTCCTACGTGGAACAGTAAGATGATAAACCCGTATTTGCATTTGAAAGTCTGATTTCCTACTTCTGAACGTGCAGCTCGTTATTTCCAACTCTTGCTTGGTTTATTCTGCCACGAGGTTCTAGATAACTCAGGAAATCCGAGAATTTTATAGCTAGGAGAGGCCTTACTTCTGCAGCCTGGGGGGCCAGATCCAGTCCCCATAACTGTTCTGTTAGGATCTGAATGTTAAAAATTGAAGTAACATTCAGAAATCTGGACATTTCACTAAATATGCATTCTCCAGTAACACAGACCTCACCCCTCCCTGAAGCCTCACATCAGCCCTGCTTCCCTTTCTAACAGGTCATCTGGTATTTACCTTAAAAGTCCAAAATGTCTGAGCAAAGCAGAACTATTTTGTATTTGTTTATCCACAGGAAGCAAAGCTGAAGTAGGTAGGGAGTAAAGAGGTGGCCCATTTTACTACTCGTGGAATTGAAAATGAGGTTTCAGGAGTGGCTAGATGCTCTAGCACTGCTCTCCTAGCACATAAAAATGTATTCTCTATGAGCTACCACACTGGGATCACTGCTCATTAATTGAGAACACTGGCTGGCCCAAAGAAAAGATTTAATATAAACTATTTTGAAATAGAAATGGCAAAATGGTAATCCTCTCTGTTCTCTCATTCTACCCACAGGGATAACCTTGAGCTGAGAGATGATGATACAATTATTAATGAACTCCACTGTCTGTGTGGGATCCTAGCCCTAGCTGTCAATGAATAATAGAGACAATAGACTTTGTGTAGTAGCAAGGTAAAAAAAAAAAGAAAAGAAAAAGTAGTTTTCTCGACTAGCAAGACATTTAGTTCTAAGAGCTACATTGATTTCTCCAGGCTAATTTTATAAGGAACCTAAGTCCCAAAGATAATATTTGCACACCTGTGTCAGACCCTCTCCTGCTAATCCACAAAATGATTCTGGTCCCACGTTTTCAACTCCTCTCATGACTAAATTCAAATCTGCTTGTAACAACGGAGTAAACAGAGAGAGTCCAAAATGATCAAAAGGCAGGAAAGCAAAAAATACACAAATGATGTATCTAATTCTAGAAGCAGAATGTCCAAAGAAACCACTGGAACCAATGCTTACTCGGAACAACGACACATGGTATAATTTAGAAGGTAACTGTTTTTCCTAATTGCATAGGAAATGGGCGTAAACATGGAATGCCCAGTTCATGTACAGAACTGACTCTGAAGTTGGGTTTGTATCAAGCATTACAGATGTGCCCTTTTGTTTCTCACCAAAACTTGGAGAAAGTGAGAGTCGCATCGACACATATACACTACCAAATGTAAAATAGATAGCTAGTGGGAAGCAGCTGCATAGCACAGGGAGATCAGCTCGGTGCTTTGTGACCACATAGCGGGGTGGGATAGGGAGGGTGGGAGGGAGACGCAAGAGGGACGGGATATGGGGATATATGTATGCATATGGCTGATTCACTTTGTCGTACAACAGAAACTAACACAGTATTGTGAAGCAATTATACTCCAATAAAGATCTATTTTATTTATTTATTTATTTATTTATTTTTAAAGATCTATTTAAAAAAAATAGAAAGGAAAAAGCAGAATGTAATTCTTTCCTTGCTGTACGTAGACTTATACAATTTAAACCACCTCAAGCTCAAATCATACGTGGGGAAGAAAATGTCTCCACATACTGCATCAGCCTTTATTAAAGCAGAGAAATAAACACAAAGTTTCCCTGCTATTGCTCTGAGGTGAAAGTACAACAATGAGCAATACATCCAGGCTATTTCTTAGCAATTCTATAAGATCAGACAGCTTGGGTTTCCAAAAATTCTAAACAGAGCCAAGAAATTGGTAGTGTACCCTCTGGAGTCAGCCTGCTTGAGTTTGAATACCCCATCCTCCAATTACTAACTGCGGACTGTGGCTTAATTCATTCACTTTCTTTATGCTTAAGTTTCCTCTGAAAAATGGGGAAAAAGTGTTTCCCTCATGAGGTAGCTACAAGGATTAAACGAGTTAATTTGCATCAAGGCCTTGGAATAGTGCCTGGAACAGAAAAAATAGTACTATGTCTATTTGCTGTTATTGGTATTATCACTTGGTCTTCAATTATTTTATGAAACTGACTCTTGGTTTCCTGGGATGTTTTCTCTTCATTACCTTATGTTTTCCACCCACAGTAGCTTCACTCTAACATGTAATTCCTCCCGGCCCTCATCCTGCTTTTTTTTTTTTTTCTTTTTTTTTTTTTTGGTATGTGGGCCTCTCACTGTTGCTGCCTCTCCCGTTGCGGAGCACAGGCTCTTTTCCTTCCTTTAACCTCGTCAGGTCTGATAAGTACCTCAGCTGTGTCCTATTGTTTTTTTGGTTTTTTTTTTTTTTTTGCGGTTCGCGGGCCTCTCACTGCCGTGGCCTCTCCTGCCGCGGAGCAACAGGCTCCGGACGCGCAGGCCCAGCGGCCATGGCTCACAGGCCCAGCCGCTCCGCGGCATGTGGGATCTTCCCGGACCGGGACACGAACTCGTGTCCCCTGCATCGGCAGGTGGACTCTCAACCACTGCGCCACCAGGGAAGCCCATCCTCCTCCTCTTCTTCTATAAGCTTTTAGGATCTGCAGATTAGAGAGAAGATCCTACAACCCAAATGAACCTCTGAACTGAAAAATGACTGATCTTACACAGATCAGTTTTTGCTGAACTTTCCACTGCAAAAGAGTGAGCACTATAAACAACATAAGTCGCTCTGCCCACCACCCAGAACCTGCAACTAGGTATTAGAAATGAGAAATTTCAGAAGATTGAAATTTAAGGGGGAGTTATTGGCGCACAGACAGAGCTAGGTTCCTCCCCTCCACCACCCCTCTCCAACCGTGTGAGAACAGAACTATGGGGCAAGGTGCAAAAGGCCCTCTGCCTTCAAGTCAGACAGTATGACAAAGGCCAAACACTTAACATGCTGCTCTCCTAACTCAAAGCTTGTGTGTAGCATTTAGAAAGAAAACAATTCAGAAGATATATAATTGTCACCAAAAAAAAAAAAAGACTTCATCTACTACAGAGACTCTCCTCTCTTTGTCATACTGCCCTCAAAGCAGAATTAAAACCTATAACCCCGGGCAGTCTATGGGGCAAGAATTCACTTCTGCACCACTGAAAGATAAACCTTGATGGGTCTAAACCTGTTTGGATTAATGACAGACTTAAGAGAAGAAGGGAGAGAAGGGGATTAACCAAGGAGGACAGCGGGGAAGGGCCTCCTTCCCCTGGTCTCTGCCCAAAGACCTCCGTGATATGCTCTGCAAGTGAAGAAAACTGAGATAAGCCTCTAAAAGAACAATGGCATGGGGATAGGGTATCTTGGAACTAAAGATGAAGGTTAATTTTTACCAGCTTGGTAAAAATGGAGGGAGAAGCATCACTACTTCAAAAGGATTTTGAGATAATGGGCCCAAATATACAAAGCCTCAGAAATCTGCTAGGCAGCTAAAACCAAGTAAAACCTCCTTCACAATGAACAAGACGTTATTCCAGCCCCCCCAAAAAAAAAAAAAGCCACTGGAATACACAAGAATTTTGTATAATGGGAATTAAGCATATAAATATGGGGAGATATTTCTCATCTCCATGTTGCTTTCATGAAGATGCATATTCAAGCACAGAAAGCTACTGGAAGGGACGAAATTAGAATAAAGTGGGATAAGGAAACGTTACAAAAGGTTTAAAAAGGGGAAAATATTAACCAAAGTATTTGGGGTGATAGAATGCATGTTCCATACAATGGAAATTCCATTCAAAAGTCCTTTCCAGGGCTTCCCTGGTGGCGCAGTGGTTGAGAGTCCGCCTGCCGATGCAGGGGACACGGGTTCGTGCCCCGGTCCGGGAAGATCCCACATGCCACGGAGCGGCTGGGCCCGTGAGCCATGGCCGCTGAGCCTGCGCGTCCGGAGCCTGTGCTCCGCAACGGGTGAGGCCACAGCGGTGAGAGGCCCGCGTACCGGAAAAAAAAAAAAAAAGTCCTTTCCATTTGGCTCTGGAGCACACTGATTCTTTTTTGCAGTAACCTTAACAATGATTCTTCTTTGTTTCAACCTTAAAATAGCTTTTCATACCTTAAGAAGTACTAACCAAGGAGGGAGACATTTTGGAGGCATGCTAAATGTTAGCAAGAAGCCAGGGCCAGGCTTTAAGCCTTCCTTCAGTGTTCAAATCACATACGACAGGTTGAAATGATTTAAACACACACACACACACACACACACACACACACACACACACACACACACACACACACACACACACACACACACACACACACACACACCTCTTTCCATAGCTATCGATTCCAATAGAATAAAGACTCATCGGTTTCAGGGCTTAGGGATCCCGCCCACTACAACAATCAATAAAGCAGGAATGAGTTATTACTTACATTCTTTGATGAACAGATAAGTAAGTGTCAGCACAACGGTGTGACCGCTGAAGAGGAAGTCTCCACACAAGATATGCGACCCAGTTATGGACAATCCGCCACCAGAAATCAACCGTAGAATCCGCTGCACTTTTGCCTGAGAGTCTCCGTTGAGCTGAATGACACAAGAAGATCAGGAAAAAAAACTATAAGCTGATAAAATCATGTTTTAGCCTAATTTATGTGATATTTAGAAAGGCCACCAGGTTGTGATTTTTTTCTTTTTAACTTCAGTCAAAAAGAATCCAAGGGGGAAGCTCCTCAAACTGGATTTTATTCATTGTATTGGCCAGTTTTAGTGATACGCTTTCAATTATTCAATATGTTACTAATAATACATTTTAGTGGTGGTGTGTCCTTGGGCAAAGCTTTTAAAAATACTAATAACCAATGACTTCACCACAGTTATGGATTACAAAGATCAAAGCTCCTTCCTTTCCACTTTGCAGGGGGAGGCTGGGGTTTCAGATGGCTAATACCTGATTCGGCTGCACTCCACATCACTAATATTCTACAGTGTATTCATACCTTGTGTTGGGTGGGCAACCTAAAGTGTGCATATAGCTGTATTAACATCTGATCAAAACATTTACAGTTAAAAAGAGCTGCAATACATTCATTTAAACAGGCTTGAAAATGACAGATTAGGGATGTACTGGCAGCTGTAAAATGAGTAGCTCAATCAGAAAAAACATCCTCCGAAGCAATACCCTGTGTGCTGTGGCAGGAGGTCAGGAGAGAGCTCCCTGGGCAAGGGTGGAGAAGCCCCAAGAAGCTGTCGTGATGACATGAGGAACAATGATGGGTGAGGGCGGGAGCTTGAGGCAACAGTCAAAAGTTCATATCCCGTTAAAACTTAAGCATACAGGTATCACTTACATGTGGAATCTGAAAAATACAACAAACTAGTAAAATAACAAACAAGGAAGCAGACTCACAGATATAGGGAACAAACTAGTGGTTACCAGCGGGGAGGGAAGGGAGAGGGGTAATATAGGGGTGAGGGAGTGGGAGATACAAACTACTGGGTATAAGATCGGCTCAAGGATGCATTGTACAACACGGGGAATAGAGCCAATAATTTGGCAATAACTGTAAATGGAGTGTAACCTTTAAAAATTGTATTAACCCCCCCAAAAACTGCCCCCCAAAACCCAAACCTTAAGCATACAGTAAGGAGTAGTGGACTGAGATAGAATACATGGGAAAATGGAACCTTGAAACACTGCACGGCCGGATGGAGGGTTTCCGATCAGTCTAATAGCAAGTGAATAGGTTTAGAAAATCAAAGAATGACACTCAGAAATAAAATGGAGTCAGAGTATACACAAGAAGAGAAATATAGAAAGACCACTAATGACTATTTTCACTTGGGACCGGGGGCACAGTTGTAAGATACAGTGCTTTTCATACTCAGCGATGATCCTTCTGGGCAACTGGCCCCCGAAGCATGGCCAGGCCAGTCATGATGGTGGCAAACTGTTTGGTGGTGTAGACAGGTAGTGTCTAGTCTAAGTAGACATGTAGTGGTGAAGGAGGGTAAGTTGTGTACAGATGGAGGAGAAGATGGTCTAGGAGTAGAGAAATTGAGTCTCCAAAGCAGGTGGGAAACCATCCTATATGGTAAAATGGGAATTATGGCAGGATTCCTTGCCTAAAACTTTCCTGATTAAAAATATCTTATGGATCTGGAAAGCTTTCTGGTATTCAGGTGACCCTTGTAAAAAGGCAAACACACTATCGGGTGATAGTTGACAATAAGGCTCTGCAGCAGAAAATGACATGAAACAGGATTAGAGGGCAGCGTGCGAAACTGGAGGTTTCAAAGAAACTCAACTTTCTTCAAGAGTTTGCTTAGGCTGAGCCCAGCTGGCAAAACCGAGAGAACATGTGCATTTTATCAAGAATTGAGTCCTTAAACCAAACATGCCAAGTAACAGGTGACCCTGCCTTGAAAAGACAGGGTCTAGCAGGCAGTAAAGGATCCAAACCCGGAGAAGATAAGGACTGTTGACAGAGTCGCAGGACTCACTTCAGGTGCCCCTCAGGAAAGGCGTACTGCAAACCATATAAAATGACGTGAAAGCCCTTGATGTGGAGGATAGAATCTAGCATGCGCTTATCAGATCAGCCACAGACCTTCAGGAATTTCTGGTTGTGCGGTTGGTACAAACAACTGTCAACAATGAGATCAAACAGAAAGGTACATACACTCCGCCTGACCATTGTGTTCCCAGTTTAAAGAACACATTATTCATTTCAAAACTATAATAATATTTTTTTATCCACTGACCCACCCCAACTCAATACTCGAATTTTCTAAGGGCAGAAACACTTAAATTTCTTTACTAGAAAGAAATTTAGATGGCTCAAAAGGCATAATTAAACCAGGAACTAAAATACCGCCACACATTCTCTTCTCCCCCCTTTCTTTTCTCCCCCCTTGATTCCATATGCCTTCACAGAACAGAGGAAGGACTCTCTTCTTGCTTTTTCTGTACTTTCTCAGTTCTTAATTCCTCAGTCCTGTCACTGCTATCTTAAGATGTCAGATCATGCTCAGCATAAATGTTAAACAGAACTTCAAGAAAGGAAATTTTAAAAGAGGGCTGAAAGAAAACTGGGAAGGGGGAGGGTAATAGCGAGAGTTGGGATTAACAGATTATTTTCTAGTTCTGTTCTATTTCATTGAGGCCCTCTATCACACACCACTAAAGACTCTAGTTCCTCTTAATTTCCTCATTTTTCAGGCCCATTCTATGCCATTCCTGGTTATGAAGCTGAAGATGTAGAAAACCAGGAAGAGAAGCATCGACCATAATAACCAAAACAGAGCTCAGTGTTCTCAAAGGTTCCTCAAACTATGACCGCCACACAACACTTCCCACAAAAATAAATTAGGTACAAGAGAGCCCAACTTGGCTGCTGCCAAACCAGAAACTTTGCCATCCACACCATCCCTTCAATTTAGAAGAGAAGTCCTTTGGACCTCTGTGGCCAGGATGAGAGGGAAGCTTTCTCAGGGAAAGGAATGTAGCTGTACCAGCCCAACATGCCTGTGGCAAAAGGGGTTTGAGAAGCTAAATCATTTCATGTGAGTTCTAATAACTAGGTCAATATCTATTTGAACACAATTTTCAGAACTCAAATTTTGCAACTGCAAACTAAAACTTGGGTGTGTGGGATGAAGCAAATCGTTACGCCAAGGACTTAAAGTAAACCATAGGATAGAGAAGGGGGAAGACAACTGGAAAACTGTGAGGGCCAAGGATTTCACTAAGGGCCTATCGCTGTGATGGCTTCTGTGATCACATCCACTAAGTAACAAGTGATGGGAGGCATCAGTGACTAGTCAGATAACCTTCCATAGCAAGTGGCTTCAGTATACACAGTTCTGTCATTGCTCTCAGTCACTAAGGGCATTCTATAGAGTCAGCAACAAAGGAGACAGGTAGATTATCTAACAGTTTTGTAACCACAAAAATCTAAGGAACACTCGACGCCAGCGGCTGAACCACATTTAGAATGCAATTCTGCCTCTTGCTCTGTAAGACCACATCACCTCTACTGAAACAAAATGATCTGTGTTTGTTTTACTGAACCACGATCCAGGCACCAACAGCCTGCTGATGCTTCAGGAAAAGGTCTTAGGTCTTGACATCTGAACACAGGGGCTGTTCCCAGAGCTTCCACTGTGAACATTTGTAGCTTGGTTATCCAGCAGTACATTTGCTCTTGTGGCTTCTGAAAATTGCAACTTTTCCACAGAAGATAATCTTTACATGCTTTCTGTAATCATAGCAATTTATCCCTGCAAACCTCACCCGTTACTAGGATGGGCTTGCCTTCTTTCCTGTGGCCATTTCTTCATTTAACCCATTGCAATAACCCCTTAGAAGGGTTTATTATGCTTCTGAACTTCTCCCATGACTTAAATTAGTTTCACTAAAAATCAGTCAATGTTTAAATTCAATATGTACACTTTCAGTTACAGAGACTTTCTGCTTTGATGGCTTTGGAAAATTATAGCTTCTCCAAACCACACCTATATTTGGTGAAGGAGACTGCTGACTTCTTCAGAACAACTCTATTTTTCCTTCCACCTTGGACATCTGCTTAGTGTTCAGTTAAATACGATAGACTTCATTCTCTTGCCCAGAAAGCACATGATTTGTAAGTTTCCTTTTTAAACCAGGGCACACTGGGGTCTAAGATGATTAACAGCTCTCTTGAGAAATGACTCTACCTGGAGAAACTATAAATCCTGCTTACAACAGTTTCAATATCCATTCTCACACTCTATCTCAGTGAAAGGCCACTCAATCCTTCCAGTTGCTAAAAACTTTGAGGTCATCCTTGACTTCTTTCTCTTAAACCCATATCCAACTTATTAGCACATCCTGTGGGCTCTACCTTCAAAATATATCCCGAGTCAAACGGCTTCTCCTCATTTCCACTGCCACCACCAAGGTTCAAGTTCCTGCAATGGGCACAGAGGCCCTGTGAGATCTGTGGCTGCATCATCTCAACTCTTCGTAACTCTATGCAGCCACACGTGTCTCCCTGCTCTTCCCTGAATGCACTATGATTAAGTTATTTCTTTGTCCTGGAGTTCTCACCCCATTCACACGGCTCACTCCCTCATCTTGGCTGCCCAAAAGCTTTCTCATTGAAGAAGTTTTCCTGACCACTCTATAAATTAGTACCTACCCTCATAGACCCTTTCACCCTTACTCAGCTCTACTGTTCTCCATCTGATAGCCACCTGACTTACCACCATGTAACAAGTTATGACTTCATTTAACTGTCGCCATCCTTCAATAAGAATATACGTTCTCTAAGGGCTTCCCTGGTGGCGCAGTGGTTGAGAGTCCGCCTGCCGATGCAGGGGACATGGGTTTGTGCCCCGGTCCGGGAAGATCCCACATGCCGCGGAGCGGCTGGGCCCGTGAGCCATGGCCGCTGAGCCTGCGTGTCCGGAGCCTGTGCTCCGCAACGGGAGAGGCCACAACAGTGAGAGGCCCGCGTACCACAAAAAAAAAAAAAAAAAAAGAATATATGTTCTCGGAGGAGGAGAACTTTGTTTTGGTCATTGCTGTTACACAGTGCCTGGTATATAACAGGAACTTAATACTTTCAAAGTGAATTCATGAATGAGTAAATGACAAGGCAAAAATGCAGAGTCAAAGACCCAATAGTAACTTCCAGTTAGCAGAAAATGAATTTTTTATGCACAAACATATAAGTTTTATGAACACATTTTAATGTTTCCCCCCAAAATCTAAAGCAAAACAAAATATGCTAGATTTCAATTAACATATATGAACGTGTCTAGGAGAATGCATAACAGAGAGCAGGTGTTCAATCACTGTTTGCTTAATGTCCTCTAAATGGTAATTCAGAGGGGCTTACCTTTGGAGCACACTGGAAATGCATTCCAGGCACAGGGAGAGTAGTAACGTACATCGTGATACAGCGATATAGGTACAAAGTTCCAATGATAAAAAAGAATCTGCGCCCCACTATTGACCTAAAGGAAAAACAGGGATGGGGAAAAATAGGTTTACTGGGGTTTTCTGTTCCTAAGGCAACATAAAATAATGTTTAACAGAATAAAGAATGATTGTAGTTTTCAGAAGTGAAGATTCACATACTGCAATTAATCTAGGTGGGTTGGGCCCCAAAGGAATGAGTCTCTGAGGAGAGGGGGTGTTAAAGTAGATTAAGGGTTTTACACAACTACAACTCCTAAAAAAGGCCCTCTTTGCCCGAGAATTCAATGAACCTCTCTACGTTGTCAGTCAACTCACTGCATTAATAAACCCCCTCTTGAGAACTCAGCAGAGGTATAAGCGAGCCACGGTCACAGAGGAATTAACTAATGAGCTAACGTGATACGACATAATTGGGCACACAGGGAAATGGGACAACTCTTTTAACCTAAGTTATATAAGCAAGGTTTATTTGGAGACTATCCAAAAATATTCTGACAACTTAGGCATGAACTATTTTGTCTGTAACTATAGAGATTTTCAGAGAATTATATTTTGAAGATGTTCACAGTGTCCTCGTGCATTTAAGGACATTTAAGAGTGAAGCTGTAAACTGATTAGTTTACCCTGATTTTATGCAATCTTGATCGAAAGAGGTTAAAAAAAAAAAAAGAATCCCACAAGTCCTTTTTCACTTTATATGTTTTGGTGAAGACAGTTGTCTTGACTAACATTAGTCCCTGTCCTTCGCCCCCTAAGTCGTCAGTCTAAGGCAGTGGTTCCCAGAAGCTGGCTTTGAGCACACTGTCCTCCAAAGGGAAGGGTTCTGCCCATCTGCACCACTGTCTTTTGGGTACCTGAATGGGCATCAAGAATTCTGAAGATGACTGTTGTGTAGTTGGAGGTGGGCCTATAAACTCTGGGCTCTGTAAAGATGGCTGGGATCCACACAGCCCCTAGAATTACTAGTTATAACTTCCCTAGTACACAAAATATGTTACTCCAGGTCTCCCATTTTCAGAGCTCTCAAACTTCCAAAAGCAGTGATCAAAAACCTCTGGAAAAACAGGCAATTTTAGGCATGTGGAATATTTTAAGTTTCCTCCAAGACTGTGGTCTGCCATGGATCAAGGTCTAATTCAGGTTACTGTTGGGACTTCTAAAGCATCGTGTACAAATATAATTTTAGCTGCCTGTCTCCAAGAGCTATTTTAAGGAGATTCCAGGGTTTCTGGGGTCAACATATAGAGAGAAACACCTTGACTAGTTGATGAAAGTATCTATTTCTTGCAAGGCATTTCTTTCAAAGGCTTGCTATTCTAGCCCTGCCTTTTCTAGTACTGAAAAGGAACAGGTAATGAACATTGCTGAATGCTTCCACTTGGTTAAGTGAAAAACTATTCTCCCTTTGATTCAAACCCAGGTTCAAAAAGAGTACTGAATGGTGCTCCATGCTGTTAGACAAGGTGAAGTAATAAGCAGGAATTATTATGGGTCAATTATATTCATTCCAGTATTCAGAGTTCAGCTGTACTCAGAACAGAAAATTAACTTAAGAGGTGAAACATGCACTCTGCAGCCTTATTTAAAGAACTACTGCCAGTGATTTTTTTCCCCCCATAGCTTTCAAGGTGTTTTAAGTGAGAGAGTGAGAGGGAAAGAGAGAGAACAACTAGAATTTCTTATTCAGCTGGAATGTTCAAAACGGGTTATAAAAATTACTCTACCAGTTATTACAATATAAGATCCAATTCTATATGAAAAGTAAAAAGGAAAATTAGTGTCATTTCCCCAAGTTTTCGCTGGTGGATTGTGACCCAAACATAGCTATCATTAAAACATGCGGCTGGCCTGTGTGAAAACAAGTTTTGACACGGTAAAACCGAAGCTGGCACTGGAGAGACAGGTAACAACTGTCCTCTAGGTGAAGATGCAAATACACCAAGACTGTACTGCAGGCTGGAAGCCAGCTACTTACCCGGCCCTGGGAAATTTCTCTTTCACACACATATACAAATAAAACTTTGCTCTAAAACAAAGGAGAGAGCAACTATCTTATAGTTGCTATAAGCAGTCTCTCTTATATTCAGTGTCAATTCCAGACACTAAAAAGGAAAACACTAAAGTTCAACTGCTACACTGTTTGCTTTTAGCATAAAGCACGTTATAACTAACAACTTTAGCGTAAAGTTCCCCTACTAAGTAAAAGACAATTGACAGCTATGTCTTTTACTTATACAGTATTAAGAGAAATATTTTAAAGAAAATGCTTAGGAATGACTTCAGTGTGTGGAATAAGTTTTCAAACCTGCACACCTGCATGTGGGGAACTCTTTAACAAAAATAGACTGAACTCTTCAAATCTCAAAGCAACAACCAATTGAAAGAACAATATAGCGTAACTTCCTTCTTCAAAAAATGATCTTGTGGCATTGCTACTGAAACCCTATTTGACTCTGAAGTGTATGGACTATGTTAGTATGTATTACGCTTTCAAAAGCCTCCGTTTATGGGCAATGTTTTAATTAAACTTATATTTGTGATTTAATTATTAGAATCTTAGTAGAGAAAAAACATCTGAATGATGGCTGAGGAGAAAAGAGGAATTGAGGGGCCTTTTTTCTTAATGGAGTAGCAGGCAGAATTCAACAGGGAAGCAGAAATAACCACCTCAGAGCTGTGTCCTATTTTTAAGTATCTTCAAAGCAAAAGTACCTGGCTTACTACACTTCCTGATTCCTGCTATTCTAAAATGGGAAGACCGAAACCAATGAACTAAGTGCTCCTTTGTGATGGCTTGAGGAAACCAGAAGGCACGTTTACTTTAGAAATCTGAACCCAAACCGCATGGACCCAGTTCTAAATGCAGTTTATTAAACAAACTCTTGTGACTGGATTGCCAAAAGGCAAAAGGAAAAGGCATGTAAAATTCGAGAACTCTTGAAGAGAGGCAAACCTCAAAGCCTGCAATTGACTATAGACCGATATAGTCATCACATTATGAGTAATAGAGAAAAAAGCTTCCCAGCCCACAACTTTCCCCACCTGTCAAGAGCTTGGAATAACACAAGCATGATGAAGTGAATGTTATTCCTTCCAAGGCTCTTAATGTATCATGCAAATACCAGAGTGCCAAGTTGCTTGAAATTAGAACTGCACCTTCAATTTACAAAGTCTGAATCATCCACCACAGTACTTCTGCACCTTCACACACAGTTGCCACTTTCATACAGTTGCTCAATAAATGTTTATGGAATAATGACTGGATTTATTCAAGGTTGTAGATCTTTCTATTGATTCTTTTCATTAAGTGCCTGGATAAATAAGACTGAATTTATCAGATAAAACCGAGACAGATCATTTCAATTACACACCGGCTCACTAAAATATAAACTCACGGCAAATCCCCAAAACATGTTAGACCTTACTTACTTGTATCTCAGAAATAGCCACTGGGTGATCCATAATCCAACTAATATAATTCCATTTATTTCTGATACAGAAAATGCCCATTTCACCCGGTCTATGTAATCAAAAAACTTGTCTGGGAGTGGAGGGCTGAGCTCCTTGGGAGGGACCCTCTCGTGCACAACCGTGATCATGACAGTTGTCAGGACGAGGTTGAAAAGAGCGTACACGAAGGCAATGCCCGTTTTCCACCACTCTAGGGGAAATTTGTTCCTCGATTCCGTGGGCATAGCAATTTGGATATAGTCCGGGTACTTTTTGGTGCCCTTTCGCAACCCATTGGATAAACTCTTAGGTTTACCATTGCCATTTTTGTTCTCTTCTTCAACAGGTTCAGCAGGTCTTGCGTAAGTGTTTGCAGGATCGTTGGTTTGGTTTTCCATATGTTCTTCAAGTTTTGCTGTCTCTATGATATCCATTGTCCTCCGGTCTTCAGATCAAAAAGGAGATGGTAAAGTTCTTGTTCTTTGTGGAAACTCAACTTCTTTTAATCCTTCTACTGCCAAGATCAACATGGACTCTTACAACTGATTCTGTTTCCTAGTACAAAACATAGAGGGTCTCCATCGGACTACTGTTCCTCCTGGGCAACCATCTGCTGTACATTCACCGTTTTCAGGAAAGGAAGCCAATTTTCTTTCCCCCAAAGATGTTACTATCCCACCTGTAAAAACAAAACAGAACTATGTTCAGAAACTGTGCTTGTCCAGTTGTCAAGCATCCAAAACGAAAACGTTATCAAAATAAGGAAACAAATACCAAAGCCATTTGCTTTATAAATGTATCGTCAGAACATAGTTAAAGCTGCTGAGATGACGTTTATTTATAAAACATTGAGGGACTTCCCTTGTGGCGCAGTGGTTTAGAATCCACCTGCCAATGCAGGGGACATGGGTTCAAGCCCTGGTCTGGGAAGATCCCACATGCCGCAGAGCAACTAAGTCCGTGTGCCACAACTACTCAGCCTTTGCTCTAGAGCCCGTGAGCCACAACTACAGAGCCCATGTGCCACAACTACTGAAGCCTGTGTGCCTAGAGCCCGTGCTCCGCAAGCCACCACAATGAGAAGTCCGCGCACCACAATGAAGAGTAGCCACCTCTCGTCGCAACTAGAGAAAGTCCACACACAGCAACAAAGACCCAACACAGGCAAAAATAAATAAATAAAATTTAAAAATAAATAAATAGAAATAAAACATTGAATTGTTTCATCTTGGAATTCTTCTCTTTTTGAGCTGATGTCAGTATAAATAGGAAAATTTTAATAAACAATTCCTTTTAAATTTCTATAAATAAAAGTCAGGACCCAGCACTGCAAACACTTCATGTCAGGACCCAGCACTGCAAACACTTCATCAGACACCATCACTTGTTGCAAACCATGAAGTCATAATAAGCTAGAACCCACCCAGAGATCACATCATTCCTTCCTAAGACTGGGTCTTTTCTATGAACCTTAAAGGGTAAAAAAACTGTGATGAATTGCTTACATGCATAGAATAATTGTTATTCTCTGCATTTGTCAAAATGGTCAACTTTCTACTTTCATATTAAAAACTGGAATCTTTTTAAGTGACTACTTTTCAGAACATATTCAAGAACTATGCATTCAAGATCCTTGAAATGCCACTACCTCTGTTTATCCTTTTATATTCAGAGATGCACACCATACAGAAGGAAAACTGACAGCCTTCAAAATAACACAGTGAAAAGATACACAAAGCCTTATTAGCTATGCCCATTTAGGGAGAAATTCTCCTCATTACTGGAAGGATAAAATAATTCACTACAACTAACATGGTAAATTAGTAACTGACAACATTTCGATACAGTCACCACAATTTCTACCAAACAACAGAAACGCGGACCCAGAGGACCAGCTCGGGGCACTTACCCACCACGACACCAGTGATGAAAGGTGCCCTCTGGTTAAAGCTCCACAGGCTCTAAAGAGTGAAGCTTTCTCCACAACACAGCACCAGCACCACCTCTTTTATATGTGTCAGCAACACGGCCCCAGCTGTTGTCAATTTAGGAAAGCAGTATTTTCGGCCCAATCCAGAACCCAGCCGCCTGAAGAAGTTTTCAAACCTCGTAATTAGTCCCCACCCAGAGTACACTGCACAACTTAAGCACAATCCTTTGCATTTTAAAGACCTCCCCTTCAGGGTAAATTCAGGGGAGAAAAATAGGGAGGAGGAAAAACTCAAAGTGGTGACAGCTAAGCCTTTGTTTAACGAAAGAAAAAGGAAAAAAAAAGTTAAAATGGCACAGTCAGTATGGACAAGCAATATTTCTTAACAGTTGTGAATGGCAAATAGACGATCAACCACAAATGTTTATTGTGCACCTAAATGTCCCAGCACTGAGGAATATGTGGGTGCAATTAAAAGGAGTTTGAAGGAAAAAAAAACAAACACTGACCTGAATATTCACCCAAAGAGCTTGAAGTTTAGCTGAAGAGACGGAACTAAAATAGCAAAACTTTGGAGAAGACTGACTGGCATATTGTTAAGACGAAGAAGGATAAGGTGGATCGCTAGATCAAAATGTAGCCTTAGGGCTTCCCTGGTGGTGCAGAGGTTGAGAGTCCGCCTGCCGATGCAGGGGACACGGGTTCGTGTCCCAGTCCGGGAAGATCCCACATGCCGCAGAGTGGCTGGGCCCGTGAGCCATGGCCGCTGAGCCTGCGCGTCCGGAGGCTGTGCTCCGCAACGGGAGAGGCCACAACAGTGAGAGGCCCGCGTACCGCAAACAAAAAAAAAGAAAAAACGTAGCCTTAGCTGTATCCCTAAAGAAGTGTCCACAGAAAGTCACTGTCCATTTCCGAGGAAGCGAAAGCAAGAGGAAAGTTAGTCTGGCAGGGAAACAGAAGAGATGGAGATTGGCTAAGAGGTAGTACCAAAAATTTTGGACCTCTCACCTTTCTACTGTTCTGCCCCTGTGAAAAGCCCCCAGATACTAATGCATCAGAGCAGGGTGAGAAAGGACCAGGGCCCCTCTCTGTGAAAGAAGACTGACATAGATTCTCTTTAGTGCCCTAGCTCAGTGTTGTAGGACAAGTATAAAGAACAGGTGCCTGAGTAAGGCATTTTCAAAAACAAACCTGCAACACCATGGACAACTACTTCTAATGGAGGTACCAAAGCACTAACTCAGCCACTGCCTGTCTCTCGTTACCAACTTCAGGCTACACCACTCATAGCATCTTGCCAAACTAATATCCAAATTCCGTCCAACTTTACTACTACACATCTGCTCCGAGCCTGGTGTCTATAGGGGTAAGAATCTTGTTGATTTTGAAACCCAAGTCCACCAGCGGACATACAGATGGTCTTTAAAAAGGTAGCTACCTAGTTCTAGAATACAGAATGTAGAACAGCAGAAAACAGTTACTTTTTTTTTTTTTTAAAGAGGAAGCGTTCAGCTATCCACCTCCTGGGACAACTGTGAGAATGACTGAAATAATTAATCCTGAAGAGCTTTGTGCTCCTGGGAGCAATAGCATTCTGTGAGTACAAAGCCCATTTATCAACATTAGTGGCGGGGTTGATATTTTCCTTGGGGTTTCATCAAGAGGATTAAGTATACAAAGCACATTCATCATGTGTCAGCCAATCTTGAGATGCAATGTTTATCGTCAAGATGATGATTACAACATACTCATCCCTATGGTGAGACTTTCCTACCAGTAAGGATCTGGAAAGTGACAAAAGCCACAATAGTTCCTCTTGAGGGATGGCAATCCCATTAGGTCACTTGTTTAGGGTACTCTGTCAGAGCACAAAGCAGACGAAAGGATTTCCGAGTGCTCTTACATTGCAATATATACTGGAAGTTAGTCTAGATAATATTTTAAAAGTTCAAAATCTCTATAGATTAATCTTTCTTTTGAAGGCAACTGTGAAACTCTGAAACTTATAGTACAATGATACTGTTTTACTAGGTTTTGCTTTTGTTTTTAAGAACTAAGTATGACCTACTCCAGAAATACAAGGAAGGTTTCAAATTAGGAAATGACTAATTTGTACTTTATTAAATACAAAAAAGAAATGTAAACAGAAAAGATACGATCATCTTGAGTGAAGTTAAAAAAGGCAGTTGATAAAATTCAGTATCCACTTGATTTGGGGGAGAGAAAGTACTCAGTAGTAGGAACAGAAGTATGTATATAGCTGTGCTCTTTCAATGCCAATATCACTATTTTAGCTGTGTCATATGTGTTCTAATATCTAGTGGAAAAAATCCTCCACTTTTCACCCCTAAGGGAACTTCAGGATCTTTCTGTCAAATTACAAGAAAATACATAATTTTGCTTCTATGTTTTATTTCACCTCTATTATACCATAAAGGGTTTGATCTTACCATATTAGTATACAACATTAGTCATTTTCTCTTAATAATCCCAATAGTATTTTTCCTGTAATTTGACAAAAAATGATTCTAAGGTTCATCAGGGAGTGAAAATGAGGGCAGCAGTAGAAGGTTTGTACCAGTAGATATTAGACTACATTATACAACCAATATTGGGGTAATGGTACCCAGTCATTCTATTTTGGGAATTTATCCCAAGGAGATAAGGATGTACACAAAATGTTTCTACAAATATGCTTTCAACACAGTTATTTATAAGAGCAAATTGGAAACAGCCTAATATCCAACAACAGGGGATTAAATAAATTATAGCCATGTTAATACTCTATTTTGATATAGTAACTACAGAATTGTGGGACAGGTATATTAATACTATAAGAAGGATGCAGTATCCAATTAAGTACAGACTTAGATATGAATAGGAGGTGTAGGACCTCAGTAATTCATATCAGAGGTTATGGTTTACCAAAAAAATAGGAAAGGGGCCACGTGACAGAGGTTCAAGGCTCGAAGAAAAGGTGCAAGTGTGAGACTCGTGACTCCCTCCCAGGTCTGATCTGAAGCTCACGGACAGCATCCCACAGAAGAGGTTAAATGCAGGCATGAGCTCCAGCTGACAGGCTTAGAAATGCTTTGCTTGTTAAATTTGTATGTTGGCCTCCTTGTGCATTTGCATTGGTTAAGAAGATAAGATGTATTAAACATGTAAATGTAGTTTAAACATTAAGGAAACTTATCTAAGTTTATATGTGGGTTTCAATGTTTAAAAAGATGTAAGCTGTTAAAGATAGAGGTTAAACATTGACCAAAGACAATGTGGTGCTAACATTTACAAATTGCAATTCTGAATGAAAGAGATTTAGGCGTTGTTTAAAGGCTTAAGAAAAACAAGGTCCTGAAACAGAGTTGAAGATCAATGGAAACAAAAGAGCTGATGAGTTTCTTAACAGACATTAAGCTTTCTCAGCCCTTAAAACAGAAAACCCAGTGGTCACCTTAAAGCCATTAAAAAGTCAAGTTGTAGAATAAAATGGCCACAATATAATAGTCCTCAGCAAATGTTACTATGTGCCAGGTACTGTGCTTTGTGTAATATCTAATTATTCCTCATAACAATGCTAGGAAATATTTTAAAGAAAAGAAATTGAGATAAGTGAGATGCTCAAGGTCAGACAGGTAGGAAGTGGCAGAGCTCAGATTTGAACCAGGAATCCAATCTCAGGAGTCCCTGTTCTTAATACCACATCACTACCTCTAGTGCATTACATATTATAGGTCAACAACACAGTCAGTGAAAAAGATTAGGACTTCCCTAGTGGCACAGTGGTTAACAATCCACCTGCCAACGCAGGGGACACGGGTTCGAGCCCTGGTCTGGGAAGATCCCACATGCTGCGGAAACAACTAAGCCCATGTGCCACTACTGAGCCTGTGCTCTAGAGCCCGTGAGCCGTAACTACTGAGCCCGCATGCCACAACTACTGAAGCCTGCGCGCCTAGAGCCCGCGCTCCGCAACAAGAGAAGCCACCGCAATGAGAAGCCTGCGCACCGCAACGAAGAGTAGCCCCCGCCCGTGAGCCACAACTACTGAGCCTGCGCGTCTGGAGCCTGTGCTCTGCAACAAGAGAGGCCGCGACAGTGAGAGGTCCGCGCACCGCGATGAAGAGTGGCCCCCGCTCGCCTCAACTAGAGAAAGCCCGCACGGAGCATCGAAGACCCAACACAGCCATAAATAAATAAATAAATTTGTTAAAAAAAAAAAAAAGATTGAGACAATCAATGACAAGCTTTTTTAAAACAGAGAGATACACAAAATACACAGGAAAGTCTCCAGATAACATTACAGGCGTTTTTAAATCTTCATAATTTTGCAAAAATTAATATAAACTTAGAAAAAATTTAATATAAACTTAGAAAAAATTTAATATAAACTTAGAAAAAATTTAATATATAAATCACCTCTCTTGGGGGGGAGAGGGAAGGAGCCTGTTAAGTTTTTCCCTGTTACCCATACTTGCCATTTAATTATAATTACCGTAACTAACAAACCACTATATTACACTTATAATATAGGTATACTGCTATGTTAACAGCATCCACTTTAGCTAAGAAGTTTTATGCCTATAAAAGTTTTTGCAGAGACCAAGACATCTTAGCTTTTCCTTATTAACATTCTTAGAGCTTAATTTACCTGTAAAAATCCTCCTGCCTAAAATGGACAGGCATTAATATGCTTACAGAAACAAAGGTGCTTGTGAGTCACGGCATTCTAATTTCAGAAACACCCATACAATTTGTTAAATAGTTTTACTAACAAGTTCTTGAAAACTGAAAAGAAGATCCACTGTTTATTCAAAAATTATTGCGTATTATTTGTGAAATACTTTCCCAACAAAAGGAACATGGAAAAGAGGCCTTGTCATACCATTACAGGTCCCACATCTGTACAAGTATGATAGATTTAAATTAGGGAAACGGACAGGTGGGTAAGGTGGCTTGTGACACTCTTCTGAGAATGGACTGGGGGGAAAAAAACTTTTTTTTTTTTTTTTAAATTTAAAAGATAGAATTGAAAAAGCAGCTACCCATGACTATAATTCTGAACTCTGGAAGAGATATGCTCGGGTAGAGAATAGACGTTTTGATTTTCAGTACTAATTTATTATCTCACACTAAGGTAGACTGGACAACTATAGTTCTGCATCCAGTTGTTATAAAAGAAAGACTCAGCCTATCAATAGTGGTTGCTGGTGGGAATGGAGAGTGACGGCAAACAGGCTGGAAGTTTCTTTGGGGGAATGATGGAAATGTTCTAAAATTAGATCGTGACAATGATTGCACAATTCTGTAAATTTACTAAAAATCATTTAATTGTATCCTTAAAACACATGAATTTTATAGGATGAAAGTTATAACTCAATTAAGTTTTTTTAAAAGCTATAGCCCATGGAGATACATGGTTTCTAAAGAATTAGAAACCAGGGACTAACCCATGTTCTGTTCTCATATTCCAGGCTCGCTTATCCCTTTAAAGTGCTGTACTTACCAGCTGAGCACTTCTTGAGCAGTGACTTGGAAATAACACACATTTTAAAGTTTTCTACACACAGGATCAAGAACAAGCCAATAAAATGCAAACTGTTTTACAAAATTTGTGTAAACTGCTTCAAAAATAAAATTGTAACTATATAATATGAAGTGACAAAAAACAGAAGGATTTTCTAACAGAATTCAGCAAAATTTACTATGAGTTGGATCCCAAGGAAAAAGAGACGATCTGTTTTCTTTCTCACCAAAAAAAAAAAAAAAAATTGATCCCTTTAACTGGCAAGGTAGACCATTTAATACTTGTTGAAATGCATACTACTTATTTACACAGAGCAAATATTAGCTGTGCAAATTTGAAAACAAATTGTGGGACTGGGAGTATTTCACAGGAAGGGATAATCTGTAGTCCACAGGGCAGCCTGAGAGGGCGGTACGGCACTCAGCCTGGAGCAACTGTTTCTGACATCACTAAGTTTGATAGAATAAAATACCTTCACGAAAACCTGACATGCAAAATGTTTCATAGGATGTTTTAATTCTACTTCCTGTTCACCTTTTTATTTGTGGCTGGAGAATTCCGAAGATCAGATCTGATTCCAGGAGAGGACTCTTAAAGAGAGGTGGAGACCCAGGGAAAGACAACTTAACAATCCCTGGTACAATGTGGAACATGTGGTAAGGAGAATGAACGAACAAATGAATAAAGGAATGAGGGGGTAGATGAACAGATTAGATTAGATTAGATAAGTAAACACACAGACAGACAGGACCCTGAAGAGAGAAGAGGGCTGTAAAACAAGGTGAAAGACTAGGGAATATTTAAATAATCCTTTGTATTTCTTTGGGAAATACCCTAAATCAGAGGTTTTGAGAGTTAAGGGGTAGAGTGGGGGAACATCACACATTTTCCCCAAATACTGGATTACGCCTGCCCCAAACCCCTTTCCCCACCTCCATTCCTGATACATCTAGGCGCTTAGAGAACTTCTGGAGGATGGGGGTGGCTGGGCTTTCCAGGTGGTTTCTTCCTCCTTTGCCTGGGTGTCTTCAGTGTTGAGAAAAAAGAACAAGGCAGGCATATTTTACTTCCCACCCCTTTATGAATTCACAGCCAGTATGATAAACCCATGTCCCCGGAGAATAAGTAAGGCGGGTTGAAGGTTTGTGTTTGTGGTAAAATGCTTATAACTACTTCAGCAGGTAAGCAAAAGAAGTCCCCAATAATTTAAACAAAGACATTTGTACTTTTAACAACCTGAACTGTGATTCTGTTAATTCCCGAGCAACCCTGCCAGAGAGATGTTTGGTCAGAGAATCATTCTGCGCTAACTGGTACCACCGGCTCCATGTTTAATGGTCAAACAAAAGCTGCTGGTACTGGTTTAGTAGAAACACTCTGGGGGCTTTATCACAAAGGTTAAATCTAACAGCCTAACTGAACAACAGTGGTAATTATGTTTCTCCATTCCTAGCTTTCCTTATATACCCCAAAGGTTTATATACCTAGAAACTGATTCCCGTAGGTTTTAATACTTATTACTCTGTAATAGGAGTCTGCACAGATTACCTACTGAAGTGAGAGGTTTCTGAAAACCATTAAAAAACTACTCCATTTAATATTTTTAAATGACAGTGGAGCTTACATGTTCTCCCAACAACAGTGGCTGGTTTGAGAGAGAAATGCGGAAGCTAGGTCTAAGAGCTTAACACTATACTCCCAAACCACACACCATTTTATAAACTATATTAGAGATCTCATGCTACACAAATAAATAGACCACAAAGTCAACAGTATATTTCTTTGTCAACAACAAATTTTCTAGATTTGTTGGAAGCATAGTATCTTAAATATTATAGGAAAACCATGAGAAGAAAAAAAAGATAGTTCCTTAAAAATAATTTCATAATTCTTTCCTTTAATAAAGCTCCTTTACTACATGCCTTTCAGATTATTATAAAATACACCTGTTGATTTCTCCCTCTACCACGTGGTGACCAAACTTTGTATATTTTATACAATTTCAAAAGTTTGCATAAAATACTATTAACAGGCTATTTAAATGAGTATTCAAAAAAATGACATCTTGAAACTTTGCTTGCTGTTCGCTAGTACATTAGAAGACAATATTAACACTTTGTTTTGAGATTTGAGTGCAATCACCTTTAAGCAAGAATCCATAGAAAGGAGTTAAATAATCCTGCTCAAGTATGGAGGCAAAGGCCAGACTTCAGCAGAAACATTTAACCCGGAGCTTGCGGTTAGTACGCTTAGTACATTTCATAGTTGTAAACAGAGGCAGATGCCTAAGAACAGGAAGCTTACTCAATCCCCAGTGCTGCTTCAGAAACTGCACCTAGGTACACTTTAACACAATTTCCTTGTAGAGGTCTAAAGTCTACAATTAGGACAGTGCAATATGTATTTAAAATACAATGGGTTACTTGTTATTATATTTCTGCTTAGTGCTCTGTACCAACGAAACAAGTGCAAAAAATCGCTTAATATAGCCTAAGATGTTAAGGGGAACACTTCCTGTTAGCAAGAATTAAACGCTGAAAAATTAAGGAAAAGGAAGTTTCTAGAATCTGCACCTTTAGCAGGTTAGTCCCATCTGCTTGCTGCAATTTAGGTGTGGTGTTCTACAGGCTTTGGTAGAGGGCAAAGGCAAGTGGGGAGCAGGAAGGCTAGACAACTCTTTGGGTTTTAAAGTCCTGTGCTGCAGCCCATCTGGCATCCTCAGGGCAGAGTACGGTTTCATATAAGGAAAGGACAAAGTAGGAAAAGAAAGCAAGCATGGAAGACCCAGAAAGGTCTGTATAAAGCCCTCATTTCTCATTCTCTTATGCCAACCACAAAAAGGTTTTTTCGCAATGACTGGCCGAATAAGCCATTGCTTTCAAATGGTATGAGGCTATAAAAAGCCATACCTTCTCCAAATCCATTAAGGTCACTATATTTGGCTTCCAGAACTTAAACTACTGTGTTGTATTTAAATAAATTATTTCTTTCTCAAAAAGCACTTATTTGACCAACGCTTCCAACCTAGGCTTTGGTTTCTGCATATAACTCCAACATAAAGAATGGCACACGTGGGGAAGAGGCAGCAAAGGAGTAACTAAAAAGATTAAAATCCTGAGTCTAATAATGCCATTTTAACAATTTTAAGGAATACAAGTGACTGTTATATTGGGACTTGAAATAGATCTATAAAATATTTATCAATCAAATTTTAACTTATCTTAATAAATTAAGGAAAAGAAGAAACTCACAAAGTGTCCCTTTCTATAATTTTCACCAGAAAGTTTGCATATTTAAAAAATTTCATTTGAAGGAAATAAAGAAATCTGGTTTATACACCATAGTATTTAAATATTGTTTTGCAAAATGTTAGTGAATATCTGGATATTCAGAATAACTGTCAACAGACATGGTCTGCTAGGGAAAATGAGGCTGTTCAGAACTAAATCTCAATGTCTTTAGCAAGAGCAGTGATCCAGGAACCTTCAGCTGTGTCAAAGTGTTTTGAGGCATTTCTCTCTCAAAGCAGGGAGAACAGCTCACTCTAGAGTTTTATTTCCTTTTGTGACCAACTGCGCTGGTTCACAAAGTTGCAAAGTTTAATAAACAAATGTGTCTTTTGTTGCCTACTCTACGAAATGTCCCCTGTATGAAACTTGAGCACTCCACCACAAAGCGTAGGTGGCTGTTGGTATAATAAAGACCACAGAGTGAGTTTTTGCACACCATTGGTTTCGTAGTGACCCTTAGCCAACTGCCTGTTTCTCTTAAGCAAAAATCTAGAACAGGATACACAGTTCTTATTTCGTTATTTCTTTTAGGAATACCACAATATGAGGAATTTAGTTCCAATACACCCAAGCTGTCCCTCCAGGAGATAATTAGAAAAAGAGGGAAGAGAGTTTGGAAATAAAAGGGATAACAGTACAGGAGTCAGAGTTTTTACAAGGAAGCCTTGAAAGAGAAAGACAATATGGAAAAGTATAGACATCAGAGCTGCACTTAAATGGCTCCTAGTAAGACATGTTCCATAAAAGGGCACTTACAGCTTGGGGAATCCAGAGGGGCACTGTAGGTGAGCATTAATCCTTGTCATCAAAACCAGGAGAGCCCAGAGGATTTGGCTAGGAAACCAAAAAACTGGTAGGGATTGGGGGCTGGCACTGTTACACAGCAACATAGGTTTGAAATTCTGGGGACCACCTTTACTGAAACATTTCTACCCAAGCAATAGTACACACAATCACAGTAAAATTAATTCAGCATATGAAAAAGTCATATTCTATTTAGCAGAAATGGTTAGGTATTATATGTAAGTAAATAAATATATAATTATAACATATAGATAGGTTCTATACAAATAACATGTAAAATCCTTTAAGTATGATGATTTATTTAATCAAGGCTTTCACGTGGGCCTTGACTCTCATCTTTATTTGCATATTAAGTCAGCTTTTCATTCTCACAATCTTTGCAGTAAGGGCAGGTGATTTCATGAACCCAAGCCCTGAAGTCCACCCTCAAAAGCCACTGGGAGGGCTTCCCTGGTGGAGCAGTGGTTGAGAGTCCGCCTGCCGATGCAGGGGACGTGGGTTCGTGCCCCGGTCCGGGAAGATCCCATATGCTGCGGAGCGGCTGGGCCCATTAGCCATGGCCGCTGAGCCTGTGCGTCCGGAGCCTGTGCTCCGCAACGGGAGAGACCGCAACAGTGAGAGGCCCGCGTACCGCAAAAAAGAAAGCCACTGGGAGAACATGGAAAGAGACGAGAGGAACAGAGAATGATTTTTGCTGGTTTATCCATGCAGTGAGTGAAGATTGGTCAGGAAAGGAAACAGAAGTAAAGGATACAATTGCCAGAGTTCACTGCCTTACTTTCTACACCTCCTCTGACAAATCCTAAGAAAAGAATTTCTGTGACTAAATGTCTCCCAATTTCTAAAAACAAAAACTTCCTACAGAACTTCTCGTTGACAGATTAAATACGCAAGCTTCTACCCGATTGTAACCCATAGATGAGAACACTGGGAAGTTACCTTGAAACAAAGCCCATTAAAATGTAGTTTAAGCTGTAATCAGAAAGAAGCATACAAGATACGAGTTACTGGTAGGATCATAAATCGGTACAATTTTTTTGAAAATCCCTTTTTAAACACATGATGAGTTTTAAAAAATGCTTCTACTTCTTGACATATTATAATAACTATTACTAACAATTTATTTTGGGACAAGTTTTAAATACAGAAAAAACATTATCCAAAAATACATTCAGTGAAACATTAAAACAGTCTAAATGTCTAGAGCAGACATTTTGAAGGATCCATGAAATTCATTAAACTTACTATTTAAAAAACAGTACCATATTCTTATTTTCTTAAAATGTAAATGTATGACATTTTAAAAAACAAGTTAATAATAAATACACCAAAATAAAGGTAAGGTGTTAATGCTGGTCGTGAGATTTACCAATTATTTTTGTTTTATTTACCAATTTACCAGATTTACCAATTATTTTTGTTTTATTTGGTACTTTCCTATTTTCTCCAAATTTTCTATGATAAAAGTATTCACCCATATATCTAGATACAACTGTATTCTCAAATAATTTATTAAAATTATGTTTTAAGATTTTAATGATGAGGAAATTACAGTATGATTTCAGCAATGTACAGACGTATGTTACATATATATTTTTAAAAGTCTGAAGAAAATATACCGAATATTAATACTGCTTGATGAATTTATGGGTGATTTTAATTTTTTTCTTTATTCTGGATTGTATTTTCTAATTTTCCACATTAATCATTCTTATAATCAGGAAAATGCTAATGGCTATTTTAACTATAGAAGTATTGACAGAGTTAATTTTGGTTCATACAATTTCAAATATGTAAAAAATGCACGTACAGAACAGTCAGTGCACAAGTACACTGAAATATTAAGAATGGCTGTCCAAGTGGCAGGAGTATGAGATTTTTTTCCTTCCTACATTTGTGTAGAGGCCACATTTAAAAACATTTTCATTACCAATGTGTCATTTTATAGCTAAAAGTATTGGAAACCACATATAGTTGTTGCTGTTGTTTCACAGAAATATGTATTTACTGAAATCTCTTTATTTCATGTCTTCACTCAGCCTCAATTAACTGCAATAAAAAGTATATGCTTAAGAATATTGCGTTTTGGGGCTTCCCTGGTGGCGCAGTGGTTAAGAATTCGCCTGCCAATGCAGGGGACATGGGTTTGAGCCCTGGTCCGGGTTGGGAAGATCCCACATGCCGCGGAGCAACTATGTCTGTGAGCCACAACTACTGAGCCTGCGCTCTAGAGCCCACGAGCCACAACTACGGAGCCCATGTGCCACAACTACTGAAGCCAGAGCACCTAGAGCCTGTGCTCCACAAGAGAAGAAGCCACCACAATGAGAAGCCCGTGCACCGCAATGAAGAGTAGCCCCACTAGTCGCCAACTAGAGAAAGCCCGCGCACAGCAACAAAGACCCAAGACAGCCAAAATAAATAAATAAATTTATTAAAAAATACATATATAGTGCTATGAAGAAAAATAAATCAGGAGGGTTATTCAAAGTTAGATCACCAGGCTTATGAGGCAACATTCAATTTAAAATTTTTAAATGAATATTCGTTATCAGAAAAAAAAATCAGTACACCATCAAGTCAAAAGATCATCAAGAACATCTATGGTCCAATAAATATAAATAGCTTCTAGAAACCTACACAAATATAACTTTTTAAAAATTATTTATTTGGCTGCTCCCGGTCTTAGTTGCAGCATGCTGGACCTTTTAGTTGCAGCATGTGAACTCTTAGTTGTGACATGTGGGATCTAGTTCCCTGACCAGGGATCTAACCCAGGCCCCCTGCATTGGGAGCATGAAGTCTAGCCACTGGACCACCAGGGAAGTCCCACAAATACAGCTTTTTAAAACTAAAAAGGAATTCCACAGAAAATGCTCTCATACTCAGTTGTGGATTTTTGCTTTTGAGTCCTTTCCATTTCTAATAGATTGAAATAATGTATGCATGTTTACAGTATTCTAATTACATTCTGTTTTTTATTTTTTGCGGTACGCGGGCCTCTCACCGCTGTGGCCTCTCCCGTTGCGGAGCACAGGCTCCGGACGCGCAGGCTCCGGATGCGCAGGCTCAGCGGCCATGGCTCATGGGCCCAGCCGCTCCACGGCATGTGGGATCTTCCCAGACTGGGGCACGAACCTACGTCCCCTGCATCGGCAGGCGGACTCTCAACCACTGAGCCACCAGGGAAGCCCTCTATTCTGTTTTTTTAGAAGTCATAATGGACTTTTAAAAAAATTGATCACCCCAGGGCATCTTCTAAGAAATGTTTAACCCACATGAGGATTTAAGAAAAGGTTAAAGATGCAATGTTATTATATAAACACAGGAAGAATAAAAAGAAAGATATTATGTGGAGACAGAAGAGCTGAAGCTATCAAATATCTAATAAGGATTCAGAACTCAATTTGACTTTCGATGCAGAAATTTTATTTTATCTTAAATAGGTAGGATAGAAACTACAGATATAGAAAACTTAAAAAGCTGTTTAATGAAACAGAGCGACGAAACTCAAGATAAGCAATACTCAAAGGTTAAATACATAGCAAATGTTGCGACACTGCTGAAAGCCTGGAAGGTGAGGCAAATGAATGGCGGGCCAACCAGGAGAACTATTTCTGGCCTTCCATTCTGTGTGGAATTCGGCTCTAAGTGCTCAGGAAGGTAAGCTGAAGAGAAGGCTGGCTCCTATCCTCAAGAGGTTTTTGATTAAGTAACTCCCACCCTCCCCCTTCCACCCAGAAGTCACTTAAAAAGACCAATGAGCAATAAAAACAACTTTTACAAATTAGAGAAGAGCCTGAAATAGCATCTGAAGTTTAGTAAAACCAGGTACCTGATAGAAGTAAAAGTAAAAAGAAAATTCAAATAATGAACATAAAAGGGGAGGGTGGGGAGGGAAACATATATATATATGTCTTAGAAACTTTTGAAGTCTAGGGTATATAGATGAAAACTGAAAACAAAAATTTTAAAAACTAGAATAGCTTTTTTTTTTTTTTTTTTTAATTTTTATTTTATTTTATTTATTTGCGGTACGCGGGCCTTTCACTGTTGTGGCCTCTCCCATTGCGGAGCACAGGCTCCGGACGCGCAGGCTCAGCGGCCATGGCTCATGGTCCCAGCCGCTCCGCGGCATGTGGGATCTTCCCGGACCGGGGCACGAACCCATGTCCCCTGCATCGGCAGGCGGACTCTCAACCACTGCGCCACCAGGGAAGCCCTAAAACAGCTTTTTAAAATGCCAAGTTCCACTAATCAGTAATGAATAGAAAATCATTCTATTAGGTTTAGCGCTGGTCTATCCTTGGGAGTAAACTATGGTCAGACTGTTTTCTACAGAGTGAAGGAGGTTTAGAAAAACACAGGATGATTAAAAGCACTGTCTCTAAACCTCAACCTCATGCCAAGAGGTAGTCGGGAAATGCTATAAACTGAATGCTCAATTAGTATCAGGCAGCTAAAAGGTGTAATTCCAAAAAAAAAAAAAAAAAAAAAAGGTGTAATTCCATATTTAATCTTATTTCCATTAAATGTAATTTTCATTGATGACTCTATATAAATAAAAGTATTTGACTATAAATACTCATTTGAAATTGTTTTTGAAAAAAAATGTTATCAAAAACCTATATTTAAAATAAATTGAGGGCTTCCCTGGTGGCGCAGTGGTTGAGAGTCCGCCTGCCGATGCAGGGGACGTGGGTTCGTGCCCCAGTCCGGGAAGATCCCACATAACACGGAGCGGCTGCGCCCGTGAGCCATGGCCGCTGAGCCTGCGCGTCCGGAGCCTGTGCTCCGCAACGGGAGAGGCCACAACAGTGAGAGGCCCGCATACCACAAAAAAAAAAAAAAAAAAAAAAAAAAAAAAAAAGCTTAAAATAAATAGAAACAAAGTGACAGCCTAGAAGTTTTTCACTTTATGGTTTTTTGTTTTCGGTTTTTTCTTCTGTAGCTTAATCCGCAGCAATAAAGTTATCAGAAGATTGCGAGCCCGTTTCCAAGGCTTGTACTGAACAAGACGAAAAATGACATTCTGGTTAATATGTTTATATACTTTAGAGGTACTTCTTCAGAACGTCAAAAAGGATGATGGGTTGATGGGGGGTATCTTTAAAGGAAATGAAGGAATTCCATTGGGGGGGGTTATTTGTAGGGTAAATAAAACCTTAGTTATCATCTGGGCTTCAAACTCCCTCCTCTGCTGCCCTGCCAGTCACCCCAGGTCCTGTCCATTTTAATCTTCCATCTATCCACCTAACTCTGCTCTCTCTAGCTTAGTTCAGCTCACAAACACCCTTCCTTACAGAGGGCGTGAATTAGTCCAAACATATCAATAGCTACAACAAATTTTTAATGGATTAAATCCATCCACCAAAAAGATACATTAAAAAATTTTTTTAATAAAAAGAAAGCTGATGTAGTACTAGGAGTATCGGGTACTACTAGTATTTTGGACTACTGAATATAAAGTAAAAGTATTAAGAAGAAGTGGATAATAGAGAACAGGTCACTAAGAAGACCTGAAGTTATGAATCTTGCACAAGGAGAAACTGAAGCGCCACAGTCACTGTGGGAAAAGGACTGAGCAAGTACTTAATGCAGCACTCCCTCCCTCTCTGGTTTTGTTCCCAGTCCATTTCCTGCTTTACTGGCTTCCTTAAAGCCCTTAGATGGCTCCCTATGGCCAAAAGTCCATTGCTTATTTTGACTTAAAAAACAACAAAAAACAAACAAAAAACAAAACACCTTATAATAGAACATTTCAAATGCTGTATTGAAAGTAGAGAGAATAGTACAGCAAACCTCATCAGCTACAATGATCATCATGGGAAATCTGGTTCATCTATCCCCTACCCTGGGTTTTTTGGGAAACAATCCCAAACATCATTTCTCTTGTAAATATTTCAGTATGCCTCTTCAAGGCTCTCTTTAAAAAAACAAAAACAAAAGCAAAAACAACAGAACACTAATGCCGTTATAGGTAAACAAAATAAACTTTCTTTCCTTAATGACAAATATCTGGTCAGATCACCTTTCCCCAATTATCTTTTTTCCCCAGACTGCTTCTCAGATGCTGGTGTGTCTTTCTGATGGGTGACACTGCTTACAAGGACCTTCATAATCTGGCCTCTGCCCTCCTTTTCAGGCTCAGTTTGTGAGTCTTTTTTTTTTTTTTCCTTTCCCTAAATCCTGTGTTTCCAGACATAACTGCTTAACTTCTGTTCCCTTCACATGCAATATCTCCTCTTACCAGGCCTTTCCATATAATTTTTCAGCAGTCCGAACCTCCTCTCGCCCCTACCCTCCTGCTTGCTCACCTGCCTCTCATGCTTCAGGTTCCAGCTTAGATGTCACTTGCTCCAAATAACCTTTCTTGCTACAACTCCTGGACTCAGAAAAGAATTGTCAAACACAGCACTCACTGCCCAGAGAGGTTACAAAACCTAGTGTCCCCATTGAAAGACAAATGCCAATTTATAACTTCCAGCTTGTTAGATAGAAACCAACCTTCCCCTCTGGGGTGCTTTGTGTCTGACATTTTCATGGTACGGTCACCATTTGTTACTTTGCCTTTTGACTATATATTCATGCACAATTATTATACAAAACCTCTTATAAATGGTGTTCTAGAGAGGCAAATCAGACATCAGTGCAAAGATCTCAGTAATAAGAAAATCCACAGAATTACTTAAACATTATATCTAATAATCATGAAGCTTTCAAATGTGAATTTGATATTTGGCAAATATCTGGGTGTGGTAGCGACAGGGACAAAAGAGCTAGTGGCAAAAGAAGACGCTAACTCTAAAAAAAGCTCAGAATCCTATTGTTACGGGAGCAGATAATTGCTTCATTTTATTCTAAAAGTGGCACCAACTCTAAAAACAAAAATGCACTCATCAAGGACATTAGTGTACTTCAACAGATAACTGGCTAAATAAACAGGCTTTCTCTGCATAGATTTTCACCAAAGTGCAATCAGAAACCTATAT
Source organism: Lagenorhynchus albirostris (assembly GCF_949774975.1). Lineage (NCBI taxonomy): Eukaryota > Metazoa > Chordata > Mammalia > Artiodactyla > Delphinidae > Lagenorhynchus > Lagenorhynchus albirostris. Next base: position 116,759,612 of record NC_083098.1, on the reverse strand, counting down.
TTGAAGATCAACTGTCAGAAAGTCTTCTTGGAAATGTTGGTTGACCACTTTGGTAGCTTTCCGTATCTACAAAAATAAGGCCACGCCTAATAACTAGGTAGATGAGAAGATTTCTCTGGGGCTTTAACAAATCTAATTCACATTGTGAAGTCAATTGATTATTGTATTTTTGGTGATTCCACCAAAGACGGTTAAAGAAAGCAAACAAAAATCTCATTTCTCACAGAAAGAAAAGAAGTAGAGTAAGGTACCTTACTGATAAAGAGTGTACTAACCATCAGAGGGTCTAGGTATTTCCTCTTAGTGCTCAGAACACCACGAGATTGGTCCTGTGGGTGAGAAATCGATTCTCTCAAAGGTTTAAAATGTTTTGGCATTTTAATTAGTTTGACGCAGGTAATTTATGGGTAACAGGTCCACATGAGTTTATTAAAACAATGAACAACAAAAGTTCACTCAATAACCATGGCCCCTAAAACATGCCCTTGCTAATACCAGAAAAAAAACAAATACAGGTCAACCGTGTATGGTAACATCTTAGAATCCTAAGATCTGGGTTCTAACCCTGACTCTACTACTTGATGAGAATTAAAGCAATCCCCTTGGTCCTCAGTTTCTTCTGCCTTACCTGTCTCACATTCTCAAATAGGGGACTCTGTTAAATGATTGGCCATTGGCACATTACAATTTTAAAATTGTTAGCTTATGTCTTTATTTCTCAATGTCAGAAGTCATCCTGTCAGAACAGACCACATGAAAAGGGAAATAAATTCATAGAAGAATCACCCATTAGGTTCCATCCACTATTTGGGCATCTGTATGGAGTAAGAAGACTTTTGTGGGGGGCCTGATGCAGAACCCCTTTCCTACCATGATTGAAGCCAATTAAATAAAATTTTAACAAAGAGCTTCTGACCTCAGGTTAATTAAATAGAGAAGAAATAAGACATTAAAACTGAAGAAAATAATTTCATAAGGTTGAAGTGAAAGGTCCTATCCCATAGAATAAGAGGTGGTTAATTAGATGCAAGGTAAATAGAAAGTTATTGAGTCAGCTCAGGACCAACACCAAAGGGTATAAAAGAATCAAGTATTATTCTTTATTATACCAACTGACCACTATGTGGATGCAGATTTAAAATTAGGAAGTAATACAAATTAGTATAAACTATATTTTAAAAGGCCTTTTATGAAATATTAAAAATTAAGAAGTAAAAATGTTCCAAGTAACTGGAAATTGTATATCTTGATTTGAAGAGTTAAACTACCTATTCTACTAGCATTAATGTTTAAAGGCAGACAATTTACAGAGTCCAATAAGACTAGATTTCTCTGGTAATTAGGATTAGCAATCCTAGATTGATTTTTTTTTCTGGGTAGCAGACTATTCCACTTTTAATATCACACATCTCTCTCTCACACACACACATACACACACACGCAGAGGAACAAATAACTTTAGAAAAGCAGCCGATCATGTGTTAGAACTTCATTAATTAAAATAACAAATTCCTACTGCAAACATTTTTGCAACAAATAAAGTTAAGTGAACTCCATCAAAGTTCATTTGAATCATCTGAGGCATTATTTATGGCTTCTTGTGTTTCTGAAAATAAGTTATGTTGGTTCAGTAAGCTTTTATGAATAATGGTTAATACAGTTTTCCATCAAATAACATAAAGATTCCTGATGAAAGATTGAGAATCTAAATTAATGGGAGGTACAAACTATTACCTATAAAATAAGCTACAAGGATATACTGTACTACAGAGGGACTATAGCCAATGTTTTATAATAACTATAAATGTTGTATAACCTTTAAAAATTGTGAATCACTATATTGCACACTTGTAACTTATATAATATTACTGTATACCAATTATCTTCAATAATTAATTATTGAATAATTAATTAATTAATGGGAAAACTCTAGGTTCTTTATAAAACAAGTCAAACTTAAAAGCATTCCCTGGGAATTCCCTGGCGGTCCAGTGGTTAGGACTCCATGCTTCCAATGCAAGGGGCACGGATTCAATCCCTGGTTGGGGAACTAGGATCCCACATGCCGTGCGGAGTGGCCAAAAAAAAAAAAAAGTATTTCCCCAAAATCAATATTCTACACTCAGAAAGTTATTCAAGGTATAAGACTCAATATAAAACAATGCTACCTTCAATGCTAAATTCAGTGAATGAAGCACTATACATTGTGGCTTTAGGGAAAGTGAGAAATTTTAGAGTTAAATGGATTTGTCTCTTACCTTTTATAGAAAGTTAAAAGTTACCCTTAAGTCATTTGGCTGCTAGTTCGATAATAAAGCAATCTGTATGGTTACTGAATAAAATGGTGTCAGGTACTAGTGCTACACCATGGACTACTATGTTGAGCTCTTGAGACAACCCTGAGAGGCACTTCTCTAATCCCCTTCTTTCACTTGACTTTACAGTGGATCCCTCCCTGGGATGCATCCCCACCTGATAGAACCAGAGTCTCCAAATTCAGGAGGAAAAACAGTTCCTAATCTCACAACTCTCTCAAGTCACCGCAGCACTGCTGTGCCACTCAGCCCAGCCCAACGTGCAGCAACGTATTCTCAATCCAATCTGCTAACCTTCTGCTTTCCCTTCAAAAAATAAATTCAAGGGAAGTGAGAACTCTTAAAAGATCAGACTGGGATTCAATGCCATGCCTTTCTCCCCTTACCTATGCTCCTCCCATGTCTTTAGTCTAGCCTACGGTTTGTAGTTTGCAGCCTACACAGGGTATCTCCTCTGCTGGGTTAGAAGGTGCAAGGACAGTCCACGTCTGATTTGTGTCAATGTGGCCACCAGCCAAGGGCCTGGCATTCAGAGGCACTAGAATGGCTGTGAATGAACGTGTCAGTTCACACACTGAAAGACTCCAGCTCTATCTCACCCTTTTCCAAAATACCACCAGCACCTTTCTTTTTCTAAAGGAGTCAATAATGGATCTGCATAATTATAATTTCCATATGGGATACAAGACCCCAAAATTTCACCCAATTTAAGAGTGCTTTACTTTGGGTGACTGCATTTTTAATTATAATACATCTTATATAAAGAGGGGGATAAAACATCAAGTATAAAAAATAGTAAAGCAAAAACCCATATATAGTTTCAGAATATTACTGATACCCTGGAAGCCCCCAAGCAAATCTCCATGATTATATCCTCCTCCCCCTGCATAATCCTGATGTACTTTATCAATATATAAATAATTTTCAAAGTATGTAATGCTGAAAACCCTTGGAGACGTTTCTTAAAAGATTCTATAATTTCTATAATTGCAGTTCTCAAAATGATAAAAAGAATAGATAAATCCCTGAAAAGTTCTCACCTATTTTTGGGTTTTCCTTCATTCCTACACAATTCTGCCCCCACCCCTTACTTAGGGAGATGCCTGGAGGATGGAGGACGTGATTACACTTCCCCAGAGCTTATGATACCAGGCATTGGAGCTTCCCCAACATCAACATGTTAATACGTACAACCACCTTACAGAGTAGGTACCATTATCACCTCCATGTGAGGCATGAGGAAGTGAAACCCAGAAATCCAGCAAGTGGTCAAAGGTAGGATTTGAACCCAGGCAATCTTAGCCACTCTGCTAGGTTTTCTGAAATCTTGGTCTACTTTAACAATCTGGAATGTGCTTTTTATTCCTCCCCCCACCCCAAGAGCAATGGATTTCCTTCCCCATGAGTCCTTCTGGGGAGAGATTTCACCTTTTTCTCCTCCATGTTTCCTTCCCACAGTTACCATGCAGATAACAGTCTGTGTTTGCCCTGAGAGATGACTTCCTTCCAGATATTAGCTGGCCCTACAATTTAACACACAGCTACTAGCTCTGGGTCATCTGATGCCTTCGGTGCCTCTGTGAATGTTTATCTAGCTCCCCAGTGACTTACAAGAAGGGCATTTCCTGGAAATCTTGCAGATGGACATTTCACTGTGGTGACATGTTTAGAGTGTCTGAATCACTCCTGTTGCCTAGTAACCTGTTTGTGTTTGGCAGGAGGAAAGTGACTCAGGCACAGGTACAGTCAGATGCAGGACAGATATTTATTCGGTGCGAACTCCTCCTAGCACTAGACGGTGGGTTTCATGCCTAACCTTGACACCGTTCTTTTCCATGTCACTGGGAGCAGAGGCTCCTTCAATTCTTTTCAAGTCAGGGAATTCAAAGGCCACTATGCTGTGCACAGAATCTACAGATCTCTTGTAGCTGAAATACAGGCTACATTATTTTTTCTATTGAGTTCTGAAGAAGAGCTTTAACACAAAAAGCAATTACAGGATTCTTACATATAAAAGTGAATTGGAATTATAGGCTGTCATGGAAGTTACTTGCCATCCCTATAAGAATTAATTCTCTCATGAATGCATAGTTTATATATTCTTGAACAGTCCTGAGTCACTAATTCTGACCTCATAGTCAAAGAAGGAATTTTTTTCAGGCAACCAGAGGGTTGACTCATTTGATGGGCCATATTTCAGGCCAGAAAAACTATTACACCTTTACATATACCTGTCTTTTTACCTGAAAGAACTGATACCATAGTACAAGTAGCTTCAGAATTGAAGGGGTTCACCCTCAAACACCACTGTGAATATAAATAAATGTCGGGTCTTCCCTAGTAGTGCAGTGGTTAAAAATCCGCCTGCCAATGCAGGGGACACAGGTTCCAGCCCTGGTCTGGGAAGATCCCACATGCCGCGGAGCAACCAAGCCCGTGTGCCACAACTACTGAGTCTACGCTCTAGAGCCCGTGAGCTACAACTACTGAAGCCTGTGCGCCTAGAGCCCGTGCTCCGCAACAAGAGAAGCCACCGCAATGAGAAGTCCGTGCACTGCAATGAAGAGTAGCCCCCATTCACCGCAACTAGAGAAAGCCCGCACGTAGCAACAAAGACCCAACGCAGCCAAAAATAAGTAAATAAATAAATGTCACTGGCAGCCTAAGGTCACCTTGCTGAGCTTTGTCTTTAAACATAAAGTAGCACGCATGCCTAGGTCACTCTAGAAGCCAAAAATCTAGAATAAAACACTCTGGGTTTGCATTGTATGTAATTTCTTCCACCAGTTATTACTAGTTCCCTAAGATTTTATGGATTTACCATTCTTACTAATCATTTCTATGCATTAAATATTCAAAGGGGGAAAGTGGTTTTAAAAAAGCCACACACATGTACACATACTAGATACTATGTTGCTTTTTTGTCTGGTCCTTTTCAGCCATGTGAGCTATGGACACAAAGTAAGATTGTAAGGATGTGCCTAAATGTTACCTCTAATCTTAGTGGGAAAGTCCTGAATCCTAAATTTATTTAATGCTAATGGACTGAAGGGGACAAATATAATTTAGAAAGTTTTCTTCTTCCCTTCATCAAATAATATTCATCCTAACACAGGGGTTTCAGTATGCCTGATATCTTTAAGTACTATTAAAAGTATAATGAATAATAGATGTTTTATTTTGTTCTTGACAAAGGGGTGTATAAGTTTACTTAGCAAAGATTTTCATCTTAAATATATGTTAAAACTTTATCTTCTCCAAAATATTTTCTTTTTGAAAGGTATTTTTAGGGAAAAATTTTTTTCCACGTCTAAAAATTTCTTGAAGTCCACCAGACAAATTCCATAACAGATTTAAGAAATGGGTACTCTCATTATCTACAAATGGATAACTGCAGGTTACAATTACTGCTGGCAAGCAACATGGGGGGGTGAATCGCTCTCCAAAGTATTGTTAAGTCCTTAACCATGTGTAAGCAGATTCTCCCAATTTGGGGTTCAGAGCTCATGAGTGGACCTGCTGCAGCCCTATGAGATGTTTAGGCTCATGCATATAACTGGGGGTATAGAGCTTCGTTCTTCAGATTCCCAAAATGCAGTTTAGACTTGGGAAACGAAACTGCCAGCAGAAAGCTTAGTATTTAAGCTCATGAAGTTATTGCTGACTACCTGCTTAATGTGAGTTTCAGTAACAAAAGAATGTTTGTTCCCATGCTATAACTGAAAAATTCAGATAATTAATGGGAGTAGAGCTTCATCTATGATACCACCACAGTTAATTGCATTTGTGTACTCCGAAAGCTAAATTGCTAATTTTTTTTTTTTTTTGGCTGTGTTGGGTCTTTGTTGCTGCGCATGGGCTTTCTCTAGTTGCGGTGAGCGGGGGCTACTCTTCTTTGCGGTGCCTGGGCTTCTCATTGTGGTGGCTTATCTTGTTGTGGAGCACGGGCTCTAGGTGTGTGGGCTTCAATGGTTGTGGCGCGCGGGCTCAGTAGTTTGGCTCATGGGTTCTAGAGCGCAGGCTCAATAGTTGTAGCGCGTGGGCTTAGTTGCTCCGCGGCATGTGGGATCTTCCTGGACCAGGGCTCGAACCCGTGTCCCCTGCATTGGCAGGCGGATTCTTAACCACTGCACCACCAGGGAAGTCCCTAAATTGCTAATTCTGCCTCATCTTTCAAAACCTTATTTAACCTTCATTTAGGTATTTGAATGTCTGCTATCTGAGTGCCTGTTAAGACCAAGTAAACCAGACAAACCTAGTCCCTGCCCTCACACAGCTTGTGTCTAGTTGGGGAAACAAATAACTACAACACGAGGAGATAAATGTTTGGATAGTAAAATTAAGATGCTACAGGGACACACATGCCCCTCAGTTCAGGAAAGTCAGGGAAGGCTTCCTGGAAGAAGGACTTTTCAATTCAGATCTGAAGGATGAAGAAAAGTCAGGCAAGGTGCGGGTGGGGTTATTTAAGGCAGAAGGAATAGCACGTGCAAAGGCCTTAAGGAGCAAAGCAGAATGTGGTTTGTGTGTATGGGAACAAAAGGAAAGTCAGCTTGGCTGAAATGCGGAAAGGTTGGCTTATGAAGAGGTTGGTAAGGTCTTGTTATGATACTTGGATTTTGCCTCCAGGATAATGGGATCAAGAAGCGTTTTGTGTTTTGGAAGGATCCCACATATGATTTCCGACACTTAGAAACTGAGAAGATGAACATTTCTTACTCTCAGCAGAAAATTACCAGATCATCCCTATACCCAAGGATAAATGTATAAGGTTCTTCGAAGAACCAATTTTCTGTAGCACCAGTGAGATGCTACCATGAGACCCAGGAAAGCAGAGTGGCTAAGAGCTCAGCCTATAGAGAAAGATGACCTAAATTCAAATTCTAGTCCTACCATGTTCTGGCCAGCCAATCACTTAACTTTGGGCAAATTGCTTAAACTCTTTCTGTCTCAAACTGGAGTTAATAATAGCTACCTCACAAAGTTAAATGAGGTTCTATATGTAAAACACTAACAACAATGGCTGCCACAATGTCATTCAATCTTAGTTATTATCAACAAAAATACACCCGTCAACCGTAAGCATGAAGAACCACTGCTCTGGACTACATGTAGTATTTTTAAACCATACAACCACTTCTCTTCAGAAGCCATCTAATTTCTTTTTTAAAAAGCAGCTTAGGGCTTCCCTGGTGGCGCAGTGGTTGAGAGTCCGCCTGCCAATGCAGGGGACACGGGTTTGTGCCCCGGTCTGGGAAGATCCCACATGCCACGGAGCGGCTGCGCCTATGAGCCATGGTCGCTGAGCCTGCGTGTTGGGAGCCTGTGCTCCGCAACGGGAGAGACCACAACAGTGAGAGGCCCACATACAGCAAAAAAAAAAAAAAAAAAAAAAGCAGCTTAAAGAAATAAATCTTTATGTTTAACACTTTTATCAGTTTTCCATTTGAAAAATTTAAAACGGGATGTTAATATAATACAATTATGCAAAATAAGCTTTATTTCAATCTTTAGACTTTATGTCCTATTTGGACAAAGATCTGCTATGCTAAGTGATGTTTCCAGAACTATTGGTTTGCAGTTAAGCTTTAAAATCAGAGCATACTTAGAAATCAGACTGTCTAGCTAAAATTCTGTGGCTATGAATCCAGAAGAATATGAATAAATTCCTTTACCTAATAATCAAATTATAGAAAATTAAAGCAAGAAGTTTTTGGTTTCTTTTTTGTGGTGCCTAAGTATAGACACTGGGAAGACCAAAGAACCAATTGTGGATTCACCACTCAACATAAAACTCTCCAATATGGGACTTCCCTGGTGGCACAGTGGTCAAGAATCTGCCTGCCAATGCAGGGGACATGGGTTCAATCCCTGGTCCGGGAAGATCTCATACGCCACAAAGCAACTAAGCCCGTGCGCCACGACTACTGAGCCTGAGCTCTAGAGCCCACGAGCCACAACTACTGAGCCCGCGCACTCTAGGGCCCGCATGCCACAACTGCTGAGTCCACGTGCTGCAACTACTGAAGGCCGCATGCCTAGAGCCCGTGCTCCGCAACAAGAGAAGCCACTGCAATGAGAAGCCTGCGCACCGCAACGAAGAGTGGCTGCCGCTCACCACAACTAGAAAGCCTGCGCACAGCAACAAAGATCCAACGCAGCCAAAAATAAATAAATAAATTTATATATAAAAAAAAACCTCTCCAATATCCAGCCGCCGTCTTGTTGCCTCCACTTGTTAGATGTAAATCACAGTTAGAACTCTGAAGCACATTTTACAATAGAACACAGACTACAAGTCAAGATACAATGTCAAAGGTCAATTAATTGCATGCTAAAAATATGTGTCGCTCACCACTAATACCAATATACACAGAGAGAATATTAAAGTCTTTGCAAGCTGACTGGGTCAGGGTCCCCAAGACCACTCCCGGTTTGATGATTTACTAGGAGGACTCATAGGACCCAGTATACAGTTGTACTCATGGCTATTTTTACAGCAGAGGGATACAAAGCAAATTAGCAAAGGAAAAAGGTACATGGGGTAAAGTCCAGAGGAGACCAGAGCAAGCTTCCAAGAGTCCTTTCCCAGTGGAATCACACAGGTGGTGCTTAATTTCCCCAAGAAGTTGTGACAACACCTGTGAAATATCGTCTCCCAGAGAAGCTCATTAGTGACTATGTGTCTGGGGTTTTTATTAGGGCTGGTCACATAGGAACCTTCTGCTAGACATGTACCTAAATTCCACACTCCCGGAATGCAAGCAGGCATTCAACAGAAACCATACTGTTTGCACAAACAGTCCAGGCACAGTGAGCCATTCTTACCAGGAAATGGTGGGAACCCTCCTCAAATCTAAGTTACCAGGTACCACCAGTCAAGGGCCAACCTTGCAAGTGGGTGTTTCTAAGGAGCGCAGTCTCAGACCTGCTGTGTTAACTCATTTTTGTCCACTGTTCTATTTCAATTAGCTACCATACAGGACCAAACTATAGGAGAAAGGTCTTACTCTTAGCAGGTCACCTAGGTACATCAAGATCCTAAGAAGCACTTTTACCCTGTATATTTTCAGGATTTAAAATGCAGCATTTTTAACGTGGACATTGTCTTAACTTAAGAAGAGCTAAGATGGCCTTCAGTGTCCTTTTTTTTTGCATAATAAAAAGAGCTGAATTCTAGTCCTGTTTACTTTTCTGGGCACTTTCTTCTTAAAAATGCCATTGAAAATTCTGAATGAATAGTATTCCTACACTGAAACTGTGAGAAACCATTTAACTTATCAGATTGGTGAAAAATCCCGACCCAAATGACAGCTAGTCTCACAAGTTTCTAGCAGGGAGTGAGAATAAGATAAATCCCCTCTGGGAGGCAATTTGACAAGACAGCTATGAAAATTATACACATCCTTTATGACTGGCAATTCTACTTTGCAAATTTATACACATATAATTGCGTACATGCAGAATAACCTACACACAAAGTTATTTATTGCGGCATTGTTTAAGAGCAAGGATTGGCTACAACCCAAATGTGCATCAATAGGTCACTATTTAAATTGTGGTACATCCATACAATGGACTACTCTGTGACTGTTGAGAGAAGAAAAAAAAAAGAATGAGGACGCTCTCTTTGTACTGATTTGTTAAACCCTCCTACATATATCAGGAGAAAAAAATACATTGTTCAAAAGTATAGTTTGCTATCTTTTACTTTATGAAGGGGGCAAATATGAATTCATATTTGTGCAGAGATACTCTGGAAGGCTGCAATAGGCACTGATAGCTGAGGCTGGGACGGGGTGGTGGAGGCAGAATTTGGGCAGAAATCTGCGAACCTGAAAAACATGAAGTAAAATGCTATCCTTGAAAAGTAATCCTTCTTTTCTAAGCCTAGGTCACATCACCCTGGCACCTGTTTTTTGTTTATTGTTTTAATAAGCTTCTCTATTTTGCAGTGATTAAACTAGAGCATTAAGATTGCTTTATCTTATTTTCTGAATCAGGTTCCAACTCTCTCCTTTTCATCTGTGCCTGTCTGCCATCTAGAAGGAGCTTTTCCCAGGACACCTGAGAGTGAGTCAAGTTATCTGCGCCTCCCTTCTCCCATCTGTTTGCTGAGGATATTTGGGGGCTTTTCTTATTTATTTATTTATGGCTGGGTTGGGTCTCTGTTGCTGCGCACGGGCTTTTCTCTGGTTGCAGCGGGCGGGGGCTACTCTTTGTTGCGGTGTGCAGGCTTCTCATTGCGGTGGCTTCTCTTGTTGCGGAGCACGGGCTCTAGGCGCGCGGGCTCTAGGCGCGCGGGCTTCAGTAGTTGTGGCTCACAGGCTTAGGTGCTCTGCGGTATGTGGGATCTTCCCAGACCAGGGCTCAAACCCGCGTCCTCTGCATTGGCAGGCGGATTCTCAACCACTGTGCCACCAGGGAAGCCCTATTTAGGGGCTTTTTAAAAGCTCCATGAAAGCAGGAATTTTGCTTTGTTCACTGCCTCATTCGCAACACTGAAATGAGCGCCTGGCCCACAGAAATTGTTCAGTAAGTATCTGTTGAATACATGAATTCTTTTCTTTACCCAGCTTCCATGGGACAGACACTATCAGACAAAGGGAGAGATATCACTGCGGTCAAATATTCAGAAATAGTTGTCATTCCTAGTATTGGCCCATATGGGCATTCTAATCCTAGCAACATTCTTAGAATTATTTTGAATTTTACAGAAGACAAACAAATACGCCTATGGAATGCTGTGCTGAACAGTGACTCTTAAATATTCCTAAAAATTTATTTTTAATTAACTTGGGATTACATGGCCCTGGGGTCCATCTTTGGGCTGAAGACTTTTTAGGCAAACACCACACTAACTAGTAATTGATGAAGAAGAATGGCTATCATAAGAGCCAACTGAGCCCCGCTCCTAAGGTGCCCTAGCTATAGAGAAGGAAAAGAAAATCTTGTGCATTAAAAATGCAACTCCTATTTATATTTTCAAGAGTAAAATTATCCTAGGAACTAAATTCAAATTAGTTTAGACAGTGAGTTGAGTTGCACAATGTCAATCATGAACGCGAAAACTTCCTTCCTCCTCAGTGGGCAGAGAATGGGTATAACTACCACATTTCTTTGACCTTAGTTTAAAAAGTGCAGAAACAGAATAACTTTGCTAGTAATCATTTCAGTAATGTTGTTGAACAGGTGCATAGCTGACCAATGTTTCTTTGAAGATTTTTAGTGCCACTAATTTTTCTTAATGCACAGCTGAGGCAGTTACTGAGTGCTGTATTTTGGCAGTCACGCAAAGAGGTTAGGAAGTTTTGGTGTCACCTCTATTTCTCTTGCTGTCATTTAAGACAACAATCCAACAAGTAAGGAAACATCCACTCACCTGAAACAGCTTGAAATCTAAGACTCTCTTGAGGATAAAATAGAAATTCTCAGAGTTAAGGCATTTTCAAAATGTCTTAACTAGAAAAGAGAAGATAGCCGAGAAGTTGCAGGACAAGTGGTAGGCAACCAACCTTCAGCGGACGCAAATCACACTTATGATATAGCACCAGGAAGCACCCAACCTACTGTTTGCAGATGGTAGCACAGCAAATCCCACCGTGGTCCCTGGTCCTCGAAGCAGTGAACACATTCAGTCTTGTAGCAGATCCTTTCTGCGAAGAGTGGGAGGGGCAGAGGATGATAGCTCTAAAAGGCAGAGAAAGTGAGAGGTTAAATAAGAATGATGCTTTGTTATGTTTTGCTGGTTTTCTGGGGGTGAGGGTGAAACGATGAGTTCTATGATACTGCCCTCCCTGCAGGAGTCATGGGAGAACACTGGCTCTAACAGGTACCAGAATTTCAGGGGGAGAAAAGCAACTTGGCCATGCATTCCACCAACATTAATTTAATACCTGACAGACCTGTTCAGAGGTGGAGCGAGGAAGATAGGTGGATTCCCATCATGATGCTCACAAGCAGATAAAAGAAGCCTGTGATAAATGCCACTGAGAGGAGTCAGTCAGAATCAGAGCGAGGCTGGCGTGGCTGATTTAGAGCAAGTGGTTAGGGAGTGAGGGGATGCTATTTGAGTTAAGACTTAATAATAATGGGGGCTGGGATATGGAAGAAGAGCACTGCAGGTCGAAGAAGCAGCTGGTTCAAAGGTCCTGAGGCAGGAATGAGCCAGGCAGGTTGAGAGAATGGAAAGGCAATGGAGCATTGAACCTCAGGAATAGAGAAGTGCAGCGGAGACCAGAGGCCAGAGGCCAGGTCACCGAGGACTTTGCAGAGCAGGTGAGGAACTGCCAATACACAGGCAAACTCAGTGTCACCGAAACCCAGGCTGCTGTGCGGTGCATAATCTGTCATGTTCAAACAAAATGGTGGAGGATTCCCTTCGAAATACACACAACTGCTGTGATATTTTAATGGGTTTTTAAATAGACTTTATTTTTTAGAGGAGTTTTAGATTCACGGTGAAATTGAGCAGGAAGTGCAGAGATTTCCCATACTTCCCCACACATGCATAGCCTCCTCCATCATCAACGTCCCCCATGGAGTGGGTGGTACATATGTTACCATCAATGAACCTACGTGGACTCATCATAATCACCCAGAGTCCACAGTTTACAGCAACGTTCACCCTTGCTGGCATACGTTCTATGGGTTTGGACATGGGTATAATGACACGTATCTACTATTAAAGTATCAGAGTCGTTTCGCTGCCCTAAAAATCCGCTATGCTCCACCTATGCATCTCTCCCTCCTCTCTTTCAATAAATTTTAAGTAGCTGAAATTTGACTGGTGGGTGGAAGTAAAATGTATACCATTTTCCAGAAGTTTACAATTCATAGAACCACCATATGAATATCCTAAGAGTATAGACCGAGATACACACACAGACACACACACACACACAAAGACACACACACACGATATTTGGTAGTTGACGTATATATACCTTTTAAATGCTTAACAGATTTCATTAAAATGTATGTTTAACAATTACAGGGCATATACATACATATCCACAACCAGAAACTGATTTTCAACTGAGATCCCACTTTCACCAAAAATACTCAACTGTTGGAAGAGACTCAAGAACGAATGTTCTTGAAATGAAAGCCCTAGTCCACACAAAAACTTGTGCACAAATGTTCATTCTGCATTATTCATAACAGCCAAAAATGGAAACAATCCAAACGTCCATCAGCTGATGAATGGATGAACAAAATGTGGTGTATCCCTATCATAAAATATTATTTGGCAATAAAAAGGAATGAAGGAGTGATATATGCTAGAACATGGATGAACCTTGACAACATTAAATAGAAGAAGCCAGTTACAAAAGATCACATGTTGCATGATTCCATTTATTTGAAGTATGCAGAAGAGGCAAGTCCGTACCTCTGAGAGAAGTAGGTATGGAGAAAGTAGATGAGCATTGCCAAGGGCTGGAGGCAGAAGAGAATTGGTAGTGAATATCAATGTGTATGGGGTTTCTAGTGGCGCAGTGGTGGCGCAGTGGTGGCGCAGTGGGCTTCCCTGGTGGCGCAGTGGTTAAGAATCCACCTGCCAATGCAGGAGACACGGGTTCGAGCCCTGGTCCGGGAAGATCCCACATGCTGTGGAGCAACTAAGCCCGTGCACCACAACTACTGAGCCCGTGCTCTAGAGCCCACGAGCCACAGCTACTGAAGCCCACACACCTAGAGCCCGTGCTCCACAACAAGATAAGCCACCACAATGAGAAGCCCAGGCACCGCAAAGAAGAGTAGCCCCCGCTCACCGCAACTAGAGAAAGCCCACGTGCAGCAACAAAGACCCAACGCAGCCAAAAATAAGTAAATTTTTTTAAAAAGTGTGTATGGGGTTTCTTTTGGGGATGATATAAATGTTCTAAAATTAGTGTGATGGTGCACAACTCTGTGAATACACTAAAAATCACTGAATTGTACTCTTTAAAAGAGTGAGTTTTATGGTATGAATTACATCTCAATAAAGTTGTTATAAAAATTAAAGAACAAGGGAATTCCCTGGCAGTCCAGTGGTTAGGACTTGGTGCTTTCATTGCCGGAGCCCAGGTTCGATTGCTAGCTGGGGAACTAACATCCTGCCAGCCGCTCGGCGTGGCCAAAAATTAAAATTAAAATTAAAAATTGTAAGTATATCTGAAATGCCGGGTAGAGATGAATAGACTGGTCAACAATGCTACGTTCCAATAAGGCCCATAATAGGAAGCAACTTAGTTTACATTGCAGACACCATACAATACTCTCAGTGGGCCATGTTCACTCCTTTGAAAAGACCGCCCCACCCTCAGAGAATGTCTTTCTCATTTCACTTGGGACCTCGTTCCAGCTATGACCTCTCTCTTGACTTCACCCACCACTGCCACTAACCTGACCCTACTTCCAGCCACCAGTGTTTCCCCTGGATTGCCTTAATCTTCTCCCGTGCCGGATTTTCCACAGGAAAATCTGATCTTTCTAAAAATTTACTCTCACTTGAAACCCTTCAGAGGTTCCCCATATTTAGGCTATTTCTGGAACACTGAGGTACTGTTAGAAGAAATTAATGCATATTCATATTCAATCAGGTAGTACATGTGCCTCTTAATAGTAAAGGTGCCTAAAAATATGGCCTCAAAGTATCCCCAAACCATGCCTGTCCCTGCCTGTAGGGACACTGGTTGCACTGTTAACACCCACCAATAATCTCATGGGCTAATCTTTGTATCTGCCAACTTGAGCTACTCTATCAAAAGGATCAATTCAATTGCCTATTTATAAGGTCAAGAGTCAAGTTAGCTTAGATAAATACCTGATAAGGTAAGATACCTGATAAAGTAAGAACTGGGCTAAGAAAGAGATGTCTCAAGAAGACACACATCCCGAAGGTCCAATGCTTTTCATGTACCTACACACAGCGGTATGTAGAAACAAGCCCAGAGTGTCAAGTTGGGAGAAGCTGAAACTTAAAGTAGCTCATAAAACAGGGCAACAGTTTATTTCTTAGGTAGCAGGGGTAAGTCAAATTAAAGAAGAGCAGATAGTGGTTCCTGGGCCATAACTTAAGTCTGTGGACATTTATAATTGTTTCTGTCATGGTATTAATGATACTGATAACATCATCAGCTTATAGTTTTTTTCATCTAGTCAAACTCAAAATGTGTGCTCTTGTTGAAAAGGAGATGGGTAAAGGGGGTGGATGTTAGACTGCAAATTCATGCTCACTACTCCAAACACTCTGTACACATCCTGAAGTAGTTAAGAGAAGACCCATTTAAAAGAGCGTCATGGAAGTTCATTTATTTTAATTTGAAGTATATATACCATGCATCACTTCAGAAAGGAATAAAGTAAATGATACAGCTAAGAAGTAAAATACTCCTGTAAAAGGAGTAACATAGGATCAGAAAGCCAGGTAAATAGAGACCAGGGGTTCTTTTTTTTTTGGCGGGACGCGGGCCTCTCACTGTTGTGGCCTCTCCCGTTGCAGAGCACAGGCTCCGGACGCGCAGGCTCAGTGGCCATGTCTCACGGGCCTAGCCGCTCTGCGGCATGTGGGATCTTCCCGGACCGGGGCACGAACCCGTGTCCCCTGCATCGGCAGGCGGACTCTCAACCACTGCGCCACCAGGGAAGCCCAGGGGTTCTTGATCACAAGATGCAGTGGGAGGAGTGAGGGTGTGTTTCCTGTGACTGAATATTGTCTCACCCACTCCCAGCAAGGAATCGCCACACTCAGCACCTCTGGGACTCCAGACATGATACAGAACCTCCCTGTGCCTCAGTTTCCTCATCTATAAATAGGGATAACAATAGCACTAACTTCATAGGGTCCTTAAGAGGGGTGAAGGAGTTAATATTTATAAAGACCTTAGAAACAGCACCTGGCATATAGTATGCGTTATCCATATTTGTTAACTAACTAAAATAGAAAGGAAAGAACAGGGGGGATTGAGTGTACTGGTTAAGTTTTACAACATGACGAATACTGGGATACATATTTGGCTCTCAGTTCCTTTGCAGCTAGAGCAAAAAAGAGAAGAGACAAAATTGTCCAAACTCAGAGTATGAGTATCGCCATATCTGCACGTATTAGGAGGATGGGGAATGGGGAACTATGTTTGTTCCCTAGGGGGAAAAAAGCTTTTCTTGACACTTAGCTCTAACATGCTCACTGTGTACAGACACAAGAGGCAGTGAGCAACAGCACAGATCAGGGAGACCATGTCACATGTTAGTTTTTCACCATGACCCTCAATAAATTCCGAAGCATGGCTCTCTGGAGTTTCTTTGGTAGGAAGCCAACGCAATGCAATACAAATAAGCAGCTCTGATGGTCTGGCTCATTTCAGGGACACAACTGCACCAGAAATCCATCCTTTACTTCCATATCCCTCAGCCACGCATCTGATAAGAGCTGAAGAGAAGACAGTTCCAAATCTGTGGAACAAATTCTCTACCATCAGGAGATGGCCAAGATACAGCCCCATAAAAACACTAAGTAACCTGATGCGTTGAAAGTGACTTTCCACAGAAGCCTCTGTTTTTAAGTCTAATGGACTTGAGAGTCACCATCTGGCCAAAGAACAGCCATATCATCTCAGGGGATTGAACAGCTCAAAGAATATTCCTATTTGTCACAGTCATCTCAGGCTCTATCTAACAGTTAAACGTGGAGCATTTCCAAATTACAAAAGCCATTGTGCTGGAGGTACATTTCATTGTAAGTTGGAAAATAGATTAATTTTTATTTTAAAGACTAGTTGTTAGAGGGCAAACCTTAGCTAGCAAAGGACCTTTGTTCCTTCAGATATTCCCCTGCTGTACATGGAAGACACGACACAGCTGAACTCCCACGCTATTCCACAAACCCTGGGAATTAGCTGATGTTCCAGTGATTTGTCATCTTGTTTCATTCCATCAGGCTAAGTGTGTTGCTCTTAGGACTGATTATTTAAGAATGTTTCTTCAGATTGAAATAGTGTTCCATCTTAAAGTTGTTAATCAACTGTAGCGATGTATTTTCATTTTAATTCTTGGGGGGTATTACTAAAGCCACCCAAAGAAAGCAGAAATAGATGAATTCACTTGCAGTTTACAGGCACTAAACATAGCACTTGGCAAGGAAGAAGAACCGAGGGTGGCATGTATAATAAATCCCCGTGCATCTCTGGACAAACATCACTTCCTTGAAAAGAAGCCTTTTCTTGACTCTTCCAGATTGGATTAGGGTCGCCTTTACCTGCTTCCACATCGCTCTATACTTTTTCTCCACCATAACTGTTTGCTAATTGTAACTAACTAGTCAACTACTGGTAAAGGTTTACTGGCTCTTTTCTGTCAGACTGTAAACCCCATGAGGGAAGGGACCACATCTGTCAGGTTTATCTTGTTCCTGGCACATAGCTGATATTATTTGTTCACTGAGTAACCCCCGCTTTATGAGATAGCCATCTGTGCTCCTGAAGACTCCCATGTAAGCCCCTTGCGAGTAAGACAATGAAGTCCTTGAAGTAATCTGATAAAGGGGGGAGGAAGGGAGGAAAGCATTACATATCATGAAACCTGCAAGTCTGATGCCTTGAAAATTTTCAGAAGCAGAGTCCTTGGATGTACACATGGCAGGTATGAGTGAGAGAGGGAGGGAGAAACGGGGGGGAGGGAGGATGGACTAATTTAGGCGGGGGCTTTAAGAGTAAAACTGTATGATGAGAACTCAAATAGTGTCTTCTAATTATAGACTCAAATTTGAAAGGTCACTCTGTACTTCTCTCTGCCTAATACAAGCAGCATTCAAACATCCCAGAAATAGGAGCGCTTTTTTTTTTTTTTTTTTTTAAAGCCCAGAGAGAAAAAGTTGAACAGATTTAAAAAGCCCTGTGTCTCTCAGCCTCTACAGTTTTTCTGTTAGGTCTTCCATGAAGAGACAATTGTCAATCTAGTTCTTTCCTTCAGGACACAAAGTTGTTGTTACATTCGAATTCCTCAACTCTTTAGAGTAAAAGTCGCAAGAAATAGTACCACACAGTATCATAACAGTGAAACGTCAATAATTACTTAATTTTAAGAAATGCTTTCAGACCTACTGCAACCAAAGAAAACAATATTTTTATACTTTAACACTGAAAGTGAGAAGGTGCTTTAAACTTACTGGTGAGCAAAGAAACCCAAATCAAAATATTTGTGTTTAAAAAACCCACAAAATTATCAAGCTGCTCTCTAGGACTACTGTAAAATACATTTCTTATATTTTACAAACACCCTAAGAATGTGAACAAGATTTAACTCTGAGCCTCTGACATTATTAATAACAGTGAAAAACTGGAAATAACGAAGTATCCAACAACAGTGGGTTGCTTAAATAAATTGTGATGAATGAATGCAACAGAATACTGAAATACTTCTCTACCATGTTGAGTGGGGAGTGACAAGAGGTTCATG
Source organism: Lagenorhynchus albirostris (assembly GCF_949774975.1). Lineage (NCBI taxonomy): Eukaryota > Metazoa > Chordata > Mammalia > Artiodactyla > Delphinidae > Lagenorhynchus > Lagenorhynchus albirostris. The sequence goes on along the minus strand of NC_083098.1, from coordinate 116,740,860 downwards.
ATATATCCATGAGTGCAAAACAGTGATATATGTCTGACCCTATTTATCTTGTTTTTTAAAAGTTGTACATGGGAATTCCCTGGCAGTCCAGTGGTTAGGATTCTGCGCTTCCATTGCAAGGGGCATGGGTTCGATCCCTGGTCGGGGAACTAAGATGCCACATGCCGGGCGGCGCTGCAAAAAAAAAGTTGCACACATAAATGTAAATGCTGGAAAGATCACGCAAAATTTTAACAGGTGATAGATTATAGATGACTTAAGGTTTCCCTTTGCGTATCAAGGTTCAAAATTTTCTAAAATAAACATGAGTTGTTACTATAATTTAAAAGTTAAAGAGAAAAGGTGAGTCTTAAACTCCCAAAATAAATTTCCAAATATCAGCTATTATATTAACAGTCTCTTAAAGAAGTTTAGTATTATGATAAGCACAGAGTCTGTTTAAACTAAGGATAAAAATAATAAACCTCATTTTTCATTTTGGTAACTATGTGTGGGGTAGGCAAATAAAAACATTCTGTCTCGGAAACTTAAGAAGTTTTCTTTTTAGCAAGATGCCATTTGTGGTAACATGCCACCAGGTAGCAAAGAGATCAGCCCCTCTAGTTAAATATAGCATAATTATATAGTTCATAAAATTAAAGTAAAATGTACATATTTGCTGTGATTACTACTCTTGCTCAAATAAAATGCTGTCTTTGAAAATAAAAATGAAACTAGAAGTAAAAATGAAACCAGACATGGATAAATATGAATTAAGAAAGAAACAAACTGCGGGGGGTGGGGGGGCAGTGGAGGGGGTATTATTAGAAGGAGGCTGCCAGACAGAGAGAATTCACCTCTGGTCAGGGAGAAAGGACGTTTGTGGGGAGTCACTCCTCAGGATACAGAAGCATTATAATCAAAACCGCAAGGATTCTGTAGTATAGGTACCTGAGTAGATTAACAGAATAAGCAGACTAGCTACACCTGAGTAATTCAGCCAGCACTAAACTTGCGCTAGCTCTCCAGCTCTTGCTTGGGAAGTCTCCTTTAGATTCCCAAGTTTCTTGCTTCTGTAATCCATTTCCTCTAGTTCTTATTTTTCTCTCTCTTAATCTTTTGTGGTCCTTGCTCTTAACGTTTCTAAGAGATTGATTACTCCAGCCTCCTCACTAGTTATCAGCAGTTTGCTTCTCTTGTTTTAGAACATGAATAATTTGTACTTACTTTAACTCTTATAAAGTCTACCTGGTCTACCTGTGTATCATGGCCCATCACAGACATCCTCACCCAACAGGTTTCCAACATTCCTTCTAAGCAATATCAAAGCAAAATACATACTGGCATATTTACATAATCCTCTGTTTCACAAAGCAATGTCTTTCAAGATCTTCTTTTTAAGTCTTGGAGGAAGGATGATGTTCAGAGAACAAAATGTTGAGTCAAGAAAGTAAACTCTCAGGACCACAAAGAGTTATTTGGTGTCCAAATAAAAGAACAATTAAAATACCAGGAATAACTGGAAAGGGGGAAGAAGAAAGAAGTCAAATGAGGGGCACACTAGCAGAAGGTTTAAGGTTTTGCAACTGAACCTTGAGCAAAATAAAGGAAAATGAAGCAACGCATCCAAAGCCCAGGGATGATGAACATATTTTGAGGGCAGAGGCCAGTGGTGAGAATCAAGATGTAAACCAGAGCTCCTGCTGGGAGAACCTGCTGGTAGAAACCAGGCTCTAACGGGCTGTCATAAAAATGGATAGCGATGCTGACCAAGTAAATAAATCAGCTGTGTACTCTTACGTTGAGCTTCTAAGTCATGCATGGTCAGAGGCTATCTCTCAGAGTACACGAAGGAAGAGTCTGAGTAAACATTATGAATGTCATTATTAATGACCATCCTACCCTCTCTCTTGCTATGGAAATCAACCCATGGGCTTTGAATACTTTGGACACCACCTTGATTTCAGAGAAGAGAGATGAGGTTTAGCGCCTTGAGAAAGAAACTCTGAGGTCCTCCCTAACCTCCCTGAAGTGTCTAAAGCTTGCTCTAGAGAAAAGTAAAGAATAATTGCTATTCACCCTTACGGAAAGGTTTACAGACAGTAAATAATCCCAATGTTGGATCACATTTCTAAACAAACAAACAAACAAAAATATGTCAAGGAAACGCAAGCATGCGTCTTCTCCCCACTGAGAATACACACGTTCATTTTTCACACTTTCATGGTACTTTACACTGTAATAATGTATTAGGTGGTGAGTCACTCTCTAATTGAGAGCAGTGGGAAATATGATGAAAACAAGAAAGGAAAGAGGCTTCCTGAGGGACAGAGCATGAGCAAAGAACACTTTATTATAGTCAGGAGACCTGGTTTTAACCTGGATTCTGACATTGCTAAGTGTGATCTTTAAAAGTCACTTTAACAGACCCAGCATACAGAAAATCAAGTTGAACTCAACAATACAATCAATCCACTGGATCTAACTGACATCTCTAGACTACTTCTATCTTGTAACAGCAGAACACACATTCTTCTCAAACTCCCATGAACATTCACCAAGAGAGACCACATTCTGAGCCATAAAACACACCTTAATAAATTTAAAAGGACAGAAATTATGCAATGTCTCCTTTCAGATCAAAATGGAATTAAACTAGAAATCAATAATGAAAGATAGCTGGAAAATCCCAAAATACTTGGAGATTAAATAACACATTTCTAATTAACACATGAGCCAATAAAGAGATCCCAAGGGAAATTTTTAAAATATTTTGAACTAAATAAAAATGAAAATATAACATCAGAATTTATGGATGCAGGGACTTCCCTGGCGGTCCAGTGGTTAAGACTCCATGCTTCCAATGCAGGGGGCGAGGGTTCAATCCCTGGTCAAGGAACTAAGATCCCACATGCCACGTGGTGTAGCCAAATTAAAAAAAAAATTATTTTGGACTTCCCTGGTGGTCCACTGGTTAAGACTCTGCGCTTCCACTGCAGGGTACAGGTTCAATCCCTGGTCGGGGAAGTTCCACATGCCACATGGTACGGCAAAAAAAAAAAAATTATGGATGCAGCAAAAGCAGAAGGAAATTTATAGCAATGAATGCACATTTTAGAAAAGAAGATCTAAAATCAATAATCTAAGCTTATACCTTAGGAAACTAGAAAAAGAAGAGCAAATTAAACCCAAAGTAAATAGAAGAAAAGAAATAATACAAAATTAGAGCATAAATCAATGGCATTGAAAACAGGAAATCAAGAGAAAATTAATGAAACCAAAAGCTTGTTATTTGAAAAGATCAATAAAATCAACAGGTCTCTAGGCAGGCTAACTAAGAAAAAAAAAGAACACAAACTTCTAATACCAGAAATAAAAGAGAGTGCTGTAGACCCCACAAACATTAAAAGGATAATAAAGGAATACTATGAAAGTATCTATGCCCATAAATTTAATAACCTGGGTGAAATGGACCAATTGCTTGAAATGGACCAAAGAGGCAATCTGCCAAAACTCACAAGAAACAAGCCATCTGCATAAGCCTATATCTATTAAATAAACTGAATCAATAATTAATAACCTTGGGAATTCCCTGGCAGTCCAGTGGTTAGGCATAGCCAAAAAAAAAAATTAATAACCTTATAAAATACAAAGCACCAGGCCCAGATGGGTTTACCAGTGAATTCTACCAAGTATTTAAGGAAGAAATCATACCAATCTCTTTCAGAAGACAGAAGCAGAGGGAATACTTCCTAATTCATTCTATGAGGCCAGCATTACCCTAATACCAAAACCAGACAAAAACAATACTAGGAAACTGTAGACCACTATCTCTCATGAACACAGATGCAAAATCCTCAACAAAATATCAAAAATTGAATCCAACTATGTAAGAAGAGAATTATACACCATGACTAAATGAGATCTATAAAAGATATGCAAGGCTAATTAAACATCTGAAAATGAATTAATGCAATCCATCACATCAACAGGCTAAAGAAGAAAAATCACATGATCATACCAATAGATGCAGAAAAAGCATTTGACAAAATCCAGCACCCATTCATGATAAAAACTCTCAGTCAACTAGGGAGAGAGAGGAACTTTCTCAACTTGATAAAGAACATCTACAAAAAGCCTACAGCTAATATCATATTGTACTAAATGCTGAAAGCTTGAAGCTTTACCCTAAGATCAGGAACAAGGTAAGGATGTGCCCTCTCACCACTGCTTTTTAACATCAAACTGGAAATCCAAGCTCATACCATTAGATAAGAAAAGGAAATAAAAAATATAAAGATTGGGAAGGAAGAAATAAAACTATCTTTGTTTCACAGAAAACATGATCATCTGTGTAGAAAATCTGAAAGAAATAACCAAAAAAACTCCTAGAACTAATAAGCAATGATAGCAAGCTTGCGGGATACAAGGTTAACATACAAAAGTCAACCACTTTCCTATATACCAGCAATGAACAACTGGAATTTGAAATTTAAAACACAATACTACTTACATTAGCAGCTCTCCCCACAAAATTGAAATACTTAGGTATAAATCTAACAAAATATGTATAATATCTACAAAATATGTATAAGATCTACAAAATCTAACAAAATATGTATAAGATCTACAAGACTGATTAAAGATATTAAAGAAAAACTGACTAAATGGAGAGATATTCCATGTTCATGAATAGGAAGAGTCAATGTTGTTAAGATGTCAGTTCTTCCCAAATTGAAGCACAGATTCAATGCAATCCCAATCAGAATCCCAGCAAGTTATTTTGTAGATATTGACAAACTGATTCTAAGGTTTATATGGAGGGTTTCCTTGGTGGCACAGTGGTTAAGAATCCACCTGCCAATGCAGGGGACACAGGTTCAATCCCTGGTCCGGGAAGATCCCACATGCCACAAAGCAACTAAGCCCTTGTGCCACAACTACTGAGCCTGTGCTCTAGAGCCAGCGAGCCACAACTACTAAGCCCACATGCTGCCACTACTGGAGCCCGTGCGCCTAGAGCCCGTGTTCTGCAACAAGAAAAGCTACTGCAATGAGAAACCCATGCACTGCAAAGAAGAGTAGCCCCCGCTCAACACAGCTAGAGAAAAACCCTGCACCCAGCAACAAAGACCCAACTCAGCCAATAAATAAATAATAAATAAAGTTTATATGGAGAGACAGAAGACCCAGAATAGCCAACTCAATTCTGAAGGAGAATAACACTACCTGACTTCAAGACAATTTAAAGCTAGAGTAATCAAGATAGTCTCATATTGGTGAAAGAATAGACAAAGAAGTCAATGAAATATAATAGAGTACCCAGAAATAGACTCACATAAATAAAGACAATGGATCTTTGACAAAGGAGCAAAGACAGTACCTTGGAGCAAAGATAGTCTTTTCAATAAATGGTACTGGAACAGCTGGTCATTCACATGCAAAAAAATGAATCTAGACATAGATCTTACACCCTTCACAAAAGTTAACTCAAAGTGGATCACAGGCCTAAATGTAAAGCACAAAACTAACTCTTAGAAGATAAGACAGGAGAAAACCAATTGACCTTGGATATGGAGATTACTTTTCCGATACAACAGCAAAAAGCACAATCCTTGAAAGAAATAACTGATAAGCTGGACTTTACAAAAATTAAAACCTTGTGCTCTGTGAAAGGCAATGTCAAGAGAATGAGAAGACAAGCAACAGACTGGGAGAAACTGTTTGCAAAAGAACATATGGTAAAGGACTGTTCTCCAAAATATACCGAAAACTCTTAAAACTCAACAATAAGAAAACAGACAACCCAATAAATAAATGGGTCAAAGACTTGAACATATCTCATCAAAGAAGATACAGAGATGGCAAATAAGCATATGAAAAGATGCTTCACATCACGTCACACAGGAAATGCAAATTAAAACAGCAGTGAGATACCACTACACCTATCAGAATGCCCAAAATCTGGAACACTGACAAAACCAAATGATGGTGAGTACACAGAGCAACAAGAACACTCATTAACTGACGGTCGAAATGCAAAATGGTACAACCACTTTGGAAGACAGTCGGATGGTTTCTTACAAAACTAAATACACTTTTACCGTACAGTTTAGCAATCGTGCTCCTTGGTATTTACCCAAAGGAGTTAAAAACTTATATCCACACAAAAACCTGCACACATACAAATATTTACAGCAAGGTTATTCAGAATTGCCAAAAATTGGAAGCAAACAAGATGCCCTTCAATGGGGGGATGGATACATCATACAATGGCATATTATTCAGTGACAAAAAGTAATGAGCTATCTCAAGCTACAAAAAGACACGGAAGAACTTTAAGTGCAAATTGCTAAGTAAAAGAGCCCATCTGAAAAGGCTACATACTATATGATTCCAACTACATGGCACTCTGGAAAAGGCAAAACTACAGAGACAATAAAAAGATCAGTGGTTGCCAGGGGATTTTTAGGGTGGTGAAACTATTCTATATGATACTGTAAATGATGGCTATGCTCAGCTCAGTGCTCTTTGGTGACCTAAGTGGGTGGGACTGGGGGGGGGAGGTCCAGGAGGGAGGGGATATATGTATACATATAGCTGATTCACTCTGTTGTACAGCAGAAACTAACACAACATTATAAAGCAACTATACCCCAATTAAAAAAAAATGAATGTACAAGAATGAACAATAGAATATAGAACTATAGAACTATAGAATGTATAAGAGTGAACCCTAATGTGAACTATGGACTTTAGTTAATAATAGTGTATCATGCTGTATAAAAAAAAGAAAGAAAATAAAATTCAAAAAAAAATAGTGTATCAACACTAACTCATCAGTTGTAACAAATGTACCCCATTAATGCAAGATGTTAATGATAGGGGAAACTGGGGGAAGAGGGGACATATATGAGAACTCAGTACTTTCTGCTCAATTTTTCTGTAAACCTAAAACTGCTCCAAAAAATAAAGCTTATTAATTTCCAAAAAATTACTTCTCAGAATTAGCTATAAACTCATTCATTTTAAAGATATTTTTAAGAGAGCAATAATTTTTTTCAAAAATACAAACAAGAAATACTCCAAATGTTGTGATTTAACCTGTAAAGCAACACTCAAAAATTAATGGCAAAATAGCCTCCAGTTATGTCCTTTAAGGACAATGACAATTTGCTCAAACACCAACCACTAATCTAAAACTGCCTTGTAATTCAAAAGCACTTAAGTCTTTTAAATACAGAGAACTTTCTAAATACTGCTTAATGTTGATGAAGCAACATTCGTGGTCAGGGCAGCGCTCCATTTCATAACTCTGCCGCCACAGGTTTTCATACTCTATGTACATATTCATTCCAACAGACATGAAGATGATGCTTCGTGTACCACATGGCAGGGCACACCTTATCCTGCTGAAATTAAAGACTTCATTCAGGGCGCAACATAAGCACATACATATAAGGAGGGGGCTCAGCACAAATATGTAATGTGCCATTTGCAAACGTGTACCCTGATGAAACTACACCTAAGAGAAGACTTGCTTTCCTTCCAAAATGACATTTTTACCACATCCCTTAAGAACATTCTCCTAGCCAAAGATGTACTTTAATAGAGCTCCCTAAGTGAAGAGTTCCCAAACTGCTTGCCTCAAGGAAGGAACCTTGCTACCAAGAGCCTTGTTACCAGCTAAGAAGATGCAGGTAACGTGAGACACATCCGGCAATAAGACAGAAATCTGACCACAGAAATAACAGCCAGGTCCCAAAAGATATTTTTTCAGCTATTTGCAAAATTCCATGTAAGTTTTTATACTGTGATTTTAAATTAAAACATTTCAACTTCAAACAGCCTTCTTAAGTCTTCTGTGAATTACAGTTCAGAATTACACATGGAACCATGTGCAGGTGACCTAGGTAGTCACCCTGAGCACCTTTTGTAAAGTAGCACCCCCTGAGTGGTAATTTTACTCTTCAGTCCTACCTCAAAGGGTGTGGGATCTTTGAAACTTTTCCTGTGTAGGCAGCCTTAGGATGGAGGTAGACCCTAAGGACGCTAGACCTCAAAGCTCCACCTCTAATTTCCTGTTGCAGTCACACCCTCTGCTCATTCTACTTCTCACTGACAACCATGTCCCTGGCAACTCACAGGTGATGACAACTGTTTCCATGGCAACTCATGGCTGACACCACAGTACTTCCACTACTTCCCTTTTCAGACACAATATTTAGAAACTATTAGTAACACTTGTGGTTTATAAACAAACAATAATAAAGCTGGCTCATCAGACAACTATATTTGTTAAACTGGTTGTATTTAAAGAGTCAAATCCAAATTCTCATTAGAATATAATCAAATTTATTCATTTAAATGAATAAAAATGTGTTTGAGGACAAGTGATTCAAAAAAAGCATTTTGTCAATATTTCCTTCTTTTTAAGATTCATGTTGAAAGGGATCAAAGGATTCTTAGAATTCAAAAATAGCTAATTAATTACTTGTATGAAAAAGTGAGTATGTACCCAATCTTAAGATTATTTTTACAAATAGCACTTTAGAATCTAGGTTCAAGTACATCATTTAAAACAGAAGAATTCACCCTCATTTTCTTTAATGATGATGGCAGAGTAGGGCAGGGGCTCAAGTGGTTGGCAAATGGGGCAAAAAGAACAGAAATGAAACTTAGGGTCTAACACCATATATTACCTTTAGTATTCTGTCTTCTCTACTAAACCATTTAGAAAGAACTTTTGCAAATTATATCCTTCTGGCTGTTGTCTCACAATTTTCCTGCTCCTTGCTCACCTACTAAAGGCAATTGACTTGTCAAGAAGGAGAACAAAACAAAAAAAAGATTAAAAGGGGTCGGCGGGGGTGGGGGGGGGTGGGGGGAGTAGGCTTAGATTACACCACTGGATAAAGAACCTTTAAAAAAAATTAAGATCTATATGTGACTAGTGGTCAATGGAGAAACAGTAAAAGGAAGAAATCACTGCAAAATGTATGTCTGTTTGACAGACTGAGCCGACCTCCAAAATTCACTGAGGCACAACTGGAAATTACAAGACGAACGTTCATTAAGACAGGTACACTTTACTCCAGTTTCCAAGACTGTTTGCCAGATAAGTAGACGTAGCTTGAGCTAAATTTCTCTCACATACACACTAACACAGAGAAACAGAGACACAGAAAAAGCTCCAGAATATAGCTTCCTTCTCCTAATTTCAAATATATTTCTCTACCTTCCTCCCAACCTAATATATATAACATGAATTATCTTTGATAAACCCATGTCCTTTAGACATGTATAATCTCACCCTAAAAAAAAAGAATCTCAATGATAAAGAACAGTTATATCACCCCCTTAATTCCTTTCTCTGAAAAAGGTTATTAGTATTCTATATCTTTAGTTCACTTTTCTCCTCAAGTCCTATAAAGTCTTCTTTGTAGACCAGTGTCATGCTGCCTCTGAAACACAGAAGCAATTATTAATCAAATTTTTCCTTTTTGTCCCTATTAGCAACAGCACCCTTGTCATGATCATCATCATGTTCCAGAAAAGTATTAGAAGAGCCTGCCAAATTAGTCTTTCTAAGATTTCAACTTTGTGCACAGGCAAATCTTCAGGCTCTACAATAAAACCTGAAGTCTTCCTCTTGACAATCACCACCTTCCTGAATCTTCTCCTTACCCAGAGTGGCCTGGAAATGGCACTAAACTGGCTTAGAGAGACTGATTAATAACTTCCTAGTAATCTTAGTTTCTTCATCTAAATAAAAAATTAGACTAACTAGACCATTGAAGGATTGTTTTTCATGCTCTACTTCCAACATTTTTATTCCACCTTTCTCAACCTCATGGAAGATTTTTTTTTTTAAGTCATGTTAAGTGGCATCTATTATTGCTAGATGATGGTTCCCTGCCTCAAGGAACTTAAAATCCAGTTGAGGATCCAAGGATGCTATGTTAAACCTAATAAAAGTTTATTTCTGACTGCCCCCAAAATGAGGTCCACAGACAGTAACTGATTGAGTGTGCATTCTCAGTGGTGAAAATGAGTGCTCTAAGAGTGGAAAAATAGTTTGCGGTCCTCCAAAGGGCATTAAAATTACTCAGGGGGAAGGGAGTGGTTAGAAAAAACCTGTCGAAAAAGGCAATAATGAAAGCAAAAGGTGGAGAAACACTGAGAGAGGAACCCAGACAGAACTTTAATGCTCCTTCCTCAAAGGGGTCCTTTCCTAACCCCTGTCTAAAGTAAGTCTCTCCTCTTATTCTCTCTCAGCACTGCTGATCCACTTCCATAATTTTTAATTATATTCTTGTTTCCTTGTTTTGCCTGGGTGTCTCCCACACTGGGTGACAGGCTTCACGAGATGATGGACCATGTCTGTTTGTTTATAGGAGTTCACCCTGTCTGGCACAAAAGAGGTGCTTGCTGGTTCTTGCCAAGTCTTTCCCCTTAACCAACTTTTATTCTCCTGACATACTGAAGGACGTGTCAGAACCCTTTTCCAGACATTACTGCAAGAGATGGTCTCCAATGCTCCTAACTCACTCTTACTTTCTTTTAAAACCACTTCAAGGTCCCCTTGGCCACAGAGCATAACCTGCCAGAAATTTTCCCAAGGATCTTTGATCAACTATAGAAACTTTAGTATGATTTTCAGAGTTTTTACAATAATAAACCTGATATTAAGAGAAAAGGATTAGGCAAGGAATGTGCATATTTTTTAAATGCAAGAATGAATATCAAAATAGCACTTTTTATTCTTCAAGGTATCTAAGATGTTAAAAGACCTTTCATTTCTTACTCCACAGCTGTTGTTCTGCTTCTAGGTGTATCAATAATGGAACCACTAACAGACAAGGCAATAGAACAGTCTAGGACATACACCCATTCCACATGCAGAAGGGGAAATTCTAACGTGAACAAGAGGTGACACGTGTATTGGGCAGACGGAAATAAAACTTGACGTACAGGAAGTCATTTCAAATCAGAACAGCTGGGACTTCTCTGGTGGTGCAGCGGTTAAGAATCCACCTGCCAATGCAGGGACACGGGTTCGAGCCCTGGTCGGGGAAGATCCCACGTGCCGCGGAGCAACTAAGCCCCATGCGGCACAACTACTGAGCCGGCACAACTACTGATCCTGCGCTCTAGAGCCCGCGAGCCACAACTGCTGAAGCCTGCGCGCCTAGAGCCCGTGCTCCACAACAAGAGAAGCCACGGCAGTGAGAAGCCTGTGCACCGCAATGAAGAGTAGCCCCTGCTCGCTGCAACTAGAGAAAGCCCGCACAGAGCATCAAAGACCCAATGCACCAAAAATTTAAAAATAAATAAATTTATTTTTTTAAAAAAAAGAATCAGAACAGCTGCCGTTAGGATAATATCGCCCCCTGAAAATAGATCCTGCCCACCTAGGAGTCAGGTCAGGCGTTATCACAGTCAAAATTATCTTCGTGAAAATATTACATGAGGAAATCAGGAAGATGAGCAAGTCTTTTGACTTGCTTAAAACAACAACAAATATATATCTTTCCACAGTATCAAGATATTTGGCAAGTTCTCAATTATAAGTTTAGTTGGAAAAAGTAAAAGAAAAAACAGATATACTTATGTGTGTGTGTGTGTATGCATGTATATATATAATCCACATGTATATCCGTATATATCTATCTATCGAAGTTATATGGACTAAAACCAAAAAATATATAAGATACTTCATTCCCTCAGTTTTCTATTGAATGTGGTCTTTAATTAGGGTGACCATATAATTTAACACCCTAACCAGGCCAGTTTTGAGTCAAAGAGAGACTTACTAATAATTAAACCAGGACAATATGTATACACTGGGACTGTCCTGGGCAAATCAGGACACATCATCACCTTAATTATAATAGAGTTCATGGAAAATTGTAAGATTTCATGAAATACAAATCAGATGAACGATTTAAAACTGTGTCTCCTTTAGTAAAGTTTTTAAAGAAAAAAAAGGTTTTAAGAAATGAATTCGTAAAGGCTAAAGTCCACAAAAGATTTTGTCCATATGAAGCAACATCCTACTAAACAAAGGATATAAATCAAAGAATGAATAGTAAAGTATTAACATAAGGAGTTAATCTCTAATAGGACCAGAAGCTTAAATTAATATTTTCTTTAATTAAGAGAGCCAATCCTTTCTAAAAACATAAACCAACCCCGTATAGATACTTCTGCGCCATAGCCTCTAGTACCACTTAGTTATTGCTGTTACTAAGAGACATTTGCACAAAAACAAGATTTATATCCTTCCTTGCTTTTACTCTTCCACCTAAAAGAACAGTCCTCCATTATTAGCAATACACTTAATATCTCCACAGCAACTAGTATAATTAGGGTGTTGCAACAGGAGGATAATGAAGTGCAAAACAAAGTGATAGAAGTAGCATAGAAGAAAAAACCACTTCCTCACAGCCTTGATGGGAAAATAACTACCAAAAAGAAAGAAGGAAACTTGCTAAAAAGAACCCTTCGGGGGTGGCTTTATGCAGTCGCTACTAGGGCTTTAAGATACTCAACTATCGGGCTTCCCTGGTGGCGCAGTAGTTGAGAGTCCGCCTGCCGATGCAGGGGACACGGATTCGTGCCCCGGTCCGTGAAGATCCCACATGCCGCGGAGCGGCTGGGCCCGTGAGCTATGGCCGCTGAGCCTGCGCATCCGGAGCCTGTGCTCCGCAATGGGAGAGGCCACAGCAGTGAGAGGCCACAACAGTGAGAGGCCCGCGTACCACAAAAAATAAAAATAAAAAAGATACTCAAGTATCCAACGAGGCAAATGAAGGTTTCCAAAATGGTGAATCCTATGGAGCAAGCGCAGATGACTTCACCCAAAGAACTCTGAGGTGGGCAAGAGATGAGGTTCCTGAAATAGATAAGAAGTGATTTCCACAGGTTTTCACATGTGGCTCCCAAGAAGGTACAGGGAACAAGGTACAGGTAAATGTCTAAGAGGGCATCAGAGCTTTGTAACCCTCCCAAACCAAACCCTGGCAACTGGTGAGGTGTGTATGGGGGAGTGGGGGAAGTGGAGGGGGGGGGGAGGGAGGGGAGGGAGGGGAGGGAGGGGAGGGCAATCCTGGGCAAAATATATCCAGCCCAGGCCCGACAGTGGCTACAGAAGGCAGAGGGCAGCAGTCTGAGTATCAGGAAACCTGGGCTCTTCATTGGCTTCTGCCTGACACAACACAGGCGTAAATAATGCAAGCAAAAAAGCAGTTTTTAAGAATACCCATGGGGCGGGGCGCGGGGTGGTGGGACGAATTGGGAGATTGGGATTGACATATATATACACTAATATGTATAAAATAGATAATAAGAACCTGCTATGTAAAAAAATAAGTAAATAAAATTTAAAAATAAAAGACATGATTTAAAAAAAAAAGAATACTGGGCTTCCCTGGTGGCGTAGTGGTTGAGAATCTGCCTCCTAATGCAGGGGACACGGGTTCGAGCCCTGGTCCTGGAAGATCCCACATGCTGCGGAGCAACTAAGCACGTGCGCCACAACTACTGAGCCTGCGCTCTAGAGCCTGCGAGCCACAACTGCGGAGCCTCCATGCCACAACTATTGAAACCTGCTCTCCTAGAGCCCGTGCTCCGCAACATGAGAAGCCACCGCAGTAAGAAGCCCGCACACTGCAACGAAGAGTAGCCCCTGCTCGCCGCAAATAGAGAAAGCCCGCACGCAGCAATGAAGACCCAATGCAGCCAAAAATAAATAAATTTATTTAAAAATATATATATATATTAAAAGAAAACATGTGTTGAGTGCCTACATCATGCTAGGAAATAACAACAACAACAAAAATGTATAAATTTTGCTCCAGAGGAGCTTAGGCTGGAAGAAACATAGTTTCAGCAGAAAAATCATATTACAGTATGGTAGTCCAGTGACAAGAGAAAAGCCTAACTATTCTGGAACAAAGAGGGGACACCTAGCCTATGGGGGTGAACTGGAGAAGGAAGAGAGTGAGGAAAGCTCCCTGCAGGAGATGCTGGAGGTCATTTGTGCTTTAAATCACTCCTCTAGAAGGTTCAACAAGATCACCATGTAAAGGAATCCTCCACATTGTAAAACCCAATGAGCACTGTGTTCTCATCTTACTCAACTCCTCGAGAACTTACAACAGAACTGATTACTCCATCCTGCCTTAAACACTCGATTTAGTTGGCATCTGGAACACTGCTCTTTTTTGTTTGTTTGTTTGTTTGTTTTGCTGTACGCAGGCCTCTCCCTGCTGTGGCGTCTCCCGTTGCAGAGCACAGGCTCCGGACGCGCAGGCTCAGCGGCCATGGCTCACGGGCCCAGCCGCTCCATGGCATGTAGAATCTTCCCGGACTGGGGCATGAACCCGTGTCCCCTGCAACGGCAGGCGGACTCCCAACCACTGCGCCACCAGGGAAGCCCCTGGAACACTGCTCTTTTCATGCTCCTCCTACCTCGCTGGTTACTCCCTGGTCTCCTACTTGATCTATTTATTAACTCCGTTATTCCTCGGGGCCTGATCTCCGCTGCCTCTCTTCTCTGCCTAGGAAATCTCCCCAGGTGATTCTAGATTTCCCATCTCTTTACATACCACTTCTATGCTGACACCCACTGGCCCTGATCTTGTCCCTGAATGCAGTTCTCAGAATCACTACTGGCCGTTTGACAACTATCTCCGTTAGGACGACTAACAGACAACTCATACTAACCAATGGCCCAAACAGAACTCTGTTCCCTACAACCCCGTCACCCACCAGGAGTCCTGCTTGATTTCTCCTACTCTGTCACGTCACCCATCCAGACCTAACCATTAAGTCTTGTCGACTCTATCTCCAAACCTCTCAAAACCATGCACTGCTCTCCATCTCTAATACTGCCAAGCTGCTCCAGCCCGCATCACTTCTCACGCAGAATGCTGCCAATAGCTTCATAACTGGTCTCCTTGCTTCTACGCTGGACCCCTTCTACTCCGCTCTGCCCAGCAGACAGATCTGTTAAAATGTAAATCGGACCATGTGTCTCTCCTTCTTAGATCACTTCACAATGCCTTCTCATTGCATTTGGAATAAAATCCACAGGCCTTACAAATTTTGCAAGTACCAGCCCCTCCTCACCGGGTCCTGCCTGCCTCGCCACCATCTTTCTCACGATTCCTTCCTAACGCAGACACTGCGGCCAGACTGGTCTCCCTTCCTTCCCTTGTGTAACCAAGCACTCTCCCTGTTCCCTCTACTAGCTCCTTCTCACCCTTCACCCCTCAGTGCAAGTCCAACCTCTGACAAACTTTCCTGACTGTGCTAGGGCAGGCTTCCCCAGTCATCTCTACGTGTTTCCTTGAAAGAACTGGTCCAAGTCTGAACTGATCTTGTTTATTAGTTTTACTTGCTTACCATCTGCTCAACCTCCCTTTTCAGCACTTCTTCCTCTCTCAACACATAAACTCATACAATCTCCATTAAGGGTAGAAACCTTGAGTATCTATTGGTCGCTGAATCCCTAGAATCAAGAATCAAGTCTAGCACATAGCAAGTGCTCGAAAACTGTGTTGAATGCGTTTATCAATTTCAGAAGGGGCTGAGGCGGGCGTAGGACTGGTCTGAGCCACCTGTATAGTACAGGTATTTGATAAAGTCAATATATTATGAAATCCAGAGCAACCTATCCTGAGACCTTGGTGAGAACAGCAGCTTGTCCAGTGGCTGGGGGAATGTTTTGCTACAAAATCCTCCACCATGATTTCCTTCCTCTGCATTTAGGTGATTTTCCTGCACAGAATGGTACTCTTTCCTTTCTCCCTTTCTCCCGACCTCCTTTTCTCCCTTCCTTCCTTCCTTCCTCCCTCCCTCCCTCCCTCCCCCACCTTCTACCCCTCTCTCCCCTAGCCCTCTACCTCTCATACTGCACCTGTGTTTTCTTACAGTCTAATCTTATCTATTCCTGGCAGACTGATATTCGATATCAAGTAATGATTTCTCTGATCTAGGTCTTACAGTGGCCTTGCTTCCTAAATTGTCACAATAAGCAACTGAACAAGAACACAAATTAGTAAGCAGCATCATGCATATAAACAGGGCAAGGACAGGGTGAAGGTGGTGACGGATGAACAGGTAGACAGCGAGGGGACACATGAGAGGAAGTAAGTGTGGTGAGGCTCTGGGACTGAGACCAGGGTAGATGCCACACACATCCCACTGATCACAGCTCACCAAGGCATGTGAGCAGCCATATTTCCTATAAGCATAATAATAAGAACCTAATAATCTAAATATTTCATTTATAGGCCCAGGCACACCTCCTGGCATTGAAATTCACAAATGTATATTACAGACAACCTTAGAGACATGTTTCACTGTATCGTTCAGCCAGTTCACTCATTCTAGCAAAAGGCACCAGAACCAGTTTTCTCTGGTGACTCCATGACATAATTCAGTTTATAAAATACAATAAATTATAATAATTTATAAAATACAATAATATTTTATATTATTGTATATAGATTATATTATTAGATTATATAGATTATATTATTATTTTATTCAGTTTATAAAATAAAATACAGGGATAGTTCTGAGGATAACCTCAGATTCATGCAGGGTATTGTTCCTTAAGGATAAGGCTGGCCAGAGCTGCACTGCCTGTCAAAGCAGCCACTAGCCCCATGTGGTTACTGAGCAGTTGAAGTGTGGCCGATCCAGGCTGACATGCGTAGTTAAGTTCAGAATACACACCAGGTTTCGAAGATTTAGAAAAAAAGTTAAAATGTCAAGAATTTTTATATTGATTATAATCGATAATGATTAAAATCTATAATACTAAATATGATAACATTTTGATACATTGGTTAAATAAAATATGTTTTTAAATAAAATGTGTCCTTAACAAAATGACTCCAAATATCCTATCTCTGTGGTTTTAAGAGTCTCCAATTTTTCTCTACTTCTACACAAGACAGTCTCTTCCCTCTAGAAACTGCTATATGTATATATTACACCATCCAGCTAGTGTTCCACCCATATTTCTTTAAAACTACCAAAAATCTTATATTATCCCTTATTTCATTTCTTAAGCAGGAAAATTCCCAAGATTTTAGTTCTTACACTGGTGCTATTTCTACATTGCACAAAAGGGTCCTTAACTGATGCAAGCTGTCTCCAAATAACAATTTAAGATTGTTACTGGAGGATTCCTTAAAAAAACAAAAACCAAAAACTAACCCCGTCCATTATGATAATTCTTGCTATTTTTAATTTCCATAATTGACACGTTGATTCCAAGATATCGTCTACTCTGGGGTCTATAACCCTCTAGGTACTTACTACAGATGACCCAATGAATGATACCACCTTTTATTTGTTTAATTTATTACAATTTGAAAAGCCATTGTATAGAAGTGCTCTTGCTCTCAAAGAATTCATAATAACATTGCTAGGCAAGCACAGCAAGAAAAATATTTTTAAAATGTAAAGGGAACCTGACCTCACATCTGTCAGAATGACTATCATCAAAAAGACCACAAATGGGCTTCCCTGGTGGCGCAGTGGTTGAGAGTCTGCCTGCCGATGCAGGGGACATGGGTTCGAGCCCTGGTCTGGGAGGATCTCACATGCCGCGGAGCGGCTGGGCCCGTGAGCCGTGGCCGCTGAGCCTGAGCATCCGGAGCCTGTGCTCCGCAATGGGAGAAGCCACAGCAGTGAGAGGCCCACATAACGCAAAAAGAAAAAAAAAAAAAAAAAGACCACAAATGTTGGTGAGGATGTGGAGAAAAGGGAACCCTTGGACACCGTTGGTGGGAATGTAGACTGGTGCAGCCGCTGTGGAAAACAGTACGGAGGTTCCTCAAAAACCTAAAAATAGAACTACCATATGATCCAGCAATCCCACTCCTGGGTATATATCTGAAAATGAAAAAACTAATTCGAAAAGATACAGGCACCCCAATGTTCATAGCAGCATTATTTACAATGGCCAAAATATGGAAGCAACCTAAGTGCCCATCAATAAACAAGTGGGTAAAGAAGATGTGAGACACATATACATACAATGGAATACTACTCAGCCATAAAAAAGAATAAAATTTTGCCATTTGCAACAACATGGACGGACCTGGAGGGTATATTATGCTTAGTGAAATAAGTTGGACAGAGAAAGACTAATACTGTATGTTATTACTTATATGTGGAATCTAAAAGATAAAACAAACTAGCAAATATAACAAAAAAGAAACAGACTCACAGATACAGAGAACAAACTAGTGGTTACCAGTGGGGAGAGAGGAAGGGGGAAGGGGCAAGATAGCTGTAGGGGATTAAGAGGTACAAACTATTACATATAAAATAAATAAGCTACAAGGATATGTTGTACAGCACAGGGAACACAGCCAATATCTTATAATAACTATAAATGGAGTATAATCTATAAAAATTTTGAATCACTACTATGTCATACACCTGAAACTAATATAATATTGTAAATCAACTATACCTCAATAAAAAATAAATAAAAAATAAAATAAAGAGAATCTGGAGTCAAAACTCAAGGGATAATGCCACAACCATCACCACCATCGCATGTGGACCATCATCTTACCCCAACCAAATGCAAGGCTGTAAGGACGGCCACATTCCTGTTAGGCAACTCTGATGAAAGGCCCGGGTGGCTCCACTTGCTCTGGAATCAATAAGACTTTTCTTTTTTTGCTAACACCTTGATACTGTCCTTTAAAATAGACAGCATACATCTGTACACAAATGTATAGAATTATAAAAAGTTAACTCCCTCTGCCCCAAAGTGGTTCAGTTTATATGCAAAATAAAACAGCCCCCCCTCAAATGTAAATACTTGCTATACTTGACATGTGCATACGATAAATCACGAGATGAAGCAGCTCTTTCACAGGGCTGGCATAAAGGAACAAATCAAAGCACTGATTGTTCTAGAAATTCTCTGTATTAGTTTCCTGTTGCAGCTGTATAAGTGACTATAAAGTTAATGGATTAAAACGACACAAATTTCTTCTCTCACACTTCTAGAAATCAGAAGTCCAAAAGGGGACTCAGTGGGTTAACACTGAAATGTCAGCCGGGCTGTGCTCCTTTCTGGAGGCCCGGGGGAGAATCCATTTCCCAGCCTTTCCCAGCTTCTTAGAGATCGTGTGCATTCCTTGGCTCGTGGCCCCCTTCCCTCTTAAGCCGGCAATGGCCGTTGGAAGTTTTCCTAAAGGTGCCAACTCTCTGATTCTGACTCTTCTCTTTCACTTTTCCACTTATAAGGACCCTTGTGATTACATTGGGTCTACCCACATCACCCAGGAGAGTCTCCGTATCTTAAGTCAGCTGATTAGCAACCTTACTCCCTCCTTGCCAAGTAACATAACAGGTTCATAGTTCCTGGGGATTAGGATGTGAACATCTTTGGGGCACCATTATTCTGCCTACCACCATCTCCAAGAGTAACTAGAAAACATTCAAAGAAACCTCACATGTGCAAGCTAGTCTCCTCCAATAAGGATTTTTAAATATTTTAATTTACAATGGGTGAAAGCCCTAAAACTTAAAAAAATAAGTAACATTAAAGCAGCAGGAGGACTTCCCTGGTGGTGCAGTAGTTAAGAATCTGCCTGCTAAGGCAGGGGACACGGGTTCGATCCCAGGTCTGGGAAAATCCCACATGCCACGGAGCAACTAAGCCCGTGCGCCACAACTACTCAACCTGTGCTGTAGAGCCTGTGAGCCACAACTACCGAGCCCATTTGCCACAACTACTGAAGTCCACGCACCTTAGAGCCCATGCTCCACAGCAAGAGAAGCCACTGCAATGAGAAGCCCGCGCACCACAACGAAGAGTAGCCCCGCTCGCCACAACTAGAGAAAGCCCGTGCATGGCAATGAAGACCCAACGCAGCCATAAATAAATAAATAATTTTTTTTAAAAATTGAGAACTCAAAAAATATGTTTAAAAAAAAAAAGCAGCAGGAATAGGTTGTAGCTGAGTGTGCTGATCAGGGGACTGGGAGAATGAATGCACGGCTCCTTTCCCGGACACAACACCAGGCCTGACTGAGCACTCGCAAGCTTTTTGAGAGAAATGTTTGACAATACTGTATCATCAATACATTTCAATAGCAACACTGAAATATATGACCCAGCTGTAGTCCTCCACACGGTAAATCATAAGGAGGTGATAGCATGTGTGGACGGGTGTGATGTTCCCTTTGCTAAAACTGCATGTGCAAGGATAAAATGAGGCCCACGGTGTGAGATACATGCTAGATTCTACAAACGACAGTGCCTCATACTAGCTGTGTGACCTTAGGCAAGTGACTTAACTTCTCTGTGTCTCAAAAGAGGATTCTTAAAATGGGGATAATGATATCTGTCTCAGAGTGTTTAAGGAGGAAGAGATGAGTATAAGAGTTCTACGTGCTCAGAACAAACCCTGGCATAGAGTGAATGCTTTAAGTATTTGGAAAATAAAATTGTAAATGTTCCTGCTTTGCTGCTTATAACTTGCCAACCAAACTATACACCAAGGGAGTGCACCTCTCAGCACTAGCTAACCCATCACAGAGGATATGATATTATATATATACACACATAAATATTGATTTAACAGAAACAATGCCCTTTGTTGCTACTAAAGTTTGGTAGCAACTACTGGGGCAGTAATAACTGGATGGTTAAATAACTTGCAGATCAAATGCAAATCTCACAAAACAGTAGCAGCTGTGTTAGATAGACCGTCTCAGGGCCTCCTAAAGAAAGATGTAGAGCATACTGTCCGGGGAGGACAGTAGGGTCTGTGATTCTTAATGGCCCCGCATTTTCTGGGACAGTGGTGCTCATGGTACAATACTCCGCAGAAGGCTGAGCTTTGTGAGGGACAGTGGCAGTTATGCTCACCAGCGCTACCAGCATCTGCTGAGAGGGCTGGCATATTGTGATGGCAGCTTTGAAAGCTTTTCAGCATTCACAGCTGATGTTATATACTTCTTACGAAAGTTCTTGAATTCAATGGCAGTGGACGACCAATTTTAATAATTTTATTTTAACCCTGAAGGAAGGGAGGAGGAGAGAGGGATAGGACCCAGATCCTACCAATGCAGGCAAGATATAACAAATGGCTATTAGGTTACAAGAAAAATACACTACCTTCATGAGAAATAACGAGAAACAATTTGATTTGGGGGACAACAGGAATGAACCCTTTGTTTGAAAAGTTAGAAGTATAGTCTATATGCAAAAAGTAATAGCTGAGGGCTTCCCTGGTGGCTCAGTGGTTAAGAACCCGCCTCCCAATGCAGGGGACACGGGTTCGAGCCCTGGTCCGGGAAGATCCCATATGCCACGGAGCAACTAAGCCCGTGCGCCACAACTTCTGAGCCTGTGCTCTAGAGCCCACAAGCCACAACTACTGAGCCCATGTGCCGCAACTACTGAAACCCGCGCACCTAGAGCCCTGCTCCACAGCAAGAGAAGCCACCACAATGAGAAGCCCGCGCACCGCAATGAAGAGTAGCCCCCGCTCACCACAACTAGAGAAAGCCCGCGCTCAGCATAAGACCCAATGCAACCAAAAATAAATAATTAATAAATAAATATTTTTTAAAAAGTAATAGCTGAGCCACCAAATATTAACTATGAACCAAGCATTATCATCAGTGTTTCACACATTTAAAGTAATATAATCCATTATCACCTTAGGAAGTAAAAACTATCTTATTGCCATTTCACAGCCAGGAAATGGAGGTTCATCAGAGGAAGTTGCTCAGGTCACGTAGTGGTGAGGGATGTTGCTGGGACTTAAGTCCAAGTGTGGCCCGAGTAAGCCTATGGGCCTTTGTCTCTCTGGCATTACTTCATGGCCTGAAGCAGCACAGACCAGAGAAGCATTCCAGGAGATGGGTGGTAGACATACAATCCCATATCAAAATATGTCCCCCCCCAAAACCTGCTGTATCTCCAAAGCTAGCGGAGAGATTACAGAAAGCCTAGGGGATACTGGGCAGTGCGTGGGCAAGAGAGTCGGCTGCCCCTGGCTTCAAAACCCTGCTCTTCTCCTCACCAGCTCTGCAGCCTTGAGTATGTTAACCTTTCTAAATTGTTTCCCTACTTCCACGGTGGAGATAACACAATTTCTATTTTGCAGGGCTGTCTGAAGATAGAGAATTTGATTTAATCTCCTCTAGAACCTATCTCAGAGTATCTACCATTATCTAACCATCGCTATTTTACTGCGCTATCTGTGTTTGGTGAAGCTTGGAGAACCAACTCAAGCGTTGCGGCTCTCTGTTTTAAAGGCTTAGCTTCATTTTCAACTCCTGCTGCCAGTCTTTTCCTGAAAGGTCTTCACTTCTCACTGGAAGTGGGCTGCTATCTAGAGGTGTCCCTCCTTGGCATACCAATTAGCTAAGTGATCCCTAATCCAAAACCACTTTAACCCTTTTCCCTACTCCCTAAATGAAAACTCGTTCCTTCACATTTTCTCTAGTTAGATCAGGCTACCTACTTGAAGTACTCCCAGGTAAGGAAAAGTATCCTGAACCCATCTGGGTGGGGTGCATGTTAAGAGGGGCTTCCCAGGATGATTCTCATCAACAGAGCAGGGAAGAGAGGCCCGGAACGTGCATTTTCACCCCTGGCAGGCCAGACCCTACAGGATCACAGGTGACCCCAGTTTCAACAGCAGGAGCCAATTCCCAGCAAGCCTTGGGATTAGGCACTACCTTCCAAGGGACACAGAGTCTGCCTTTGGCACATCTGCATCTTTATACAGTTGTTTCCCCACCTCCAGGGCTACTCCTCCCTTCAGTCCCTCCCATTTGTGGAAAAGCTTTTCAGAAGTTTAACTCTTATCGCGTATTTTGCATTTCTAATCATCTTAATTGAAAAGAGGTCATTAAATTCCCAAGGTAGGGGACTTCCCTGGGCCAGCAGTCAAGAGCTTCCACTGCAGGGGGCGGGTTCGATCCCTGGTCAGGGAACTAAGGTCCCGCATGCTGCGTGGTGTGGCCAAAAATAAAATAAATTCCAGAGGTGGATACTCATCCCCTAGTTTTCCATAAATATGATGCCTCCAGGTCCACAGTTTCAACTGGATAGCAATTTGCCCTTATACACGTACTCATCGAGCACTTTCTCGGTGTAAGCAAGTCCTGCCCAGTAAACTCAGAGTTAAGGATGCCCTAAGGTGAGAATTTCAGCTCAATGTCTCAATTTTGCCTGAGGCCAGCCCTAACACTTGGGTATTTCTCTTTCCACAGTCAAATGTATCACCCTAACTGAAGCTCAGCACAGCTACAACCAGGCGGAGAAATGACACTTACCTGAAGGTCCCTTCCAGAGCCTTTCACTTCATCTGACTTTTAGTAGCTAGCTGTCTTTTCTGACAACTGTGGCTTCAAAATTATCTTTCATCTCTTTTTATTCCCTCCTCTTTAACAATTTTAGTATGTGGTTTTATTCTTTTTAAATAGTACAAGGGGTTTACTGGGAGAAAAGATGTAAATATAAAACAAACACTCAATTCAGTTCATGCTGCTTTTTAAAAAAAGATCTAAGAACGTGCACAAGTTTGTTTGAAAGTTTTAAGTGACACTATCAATCTAAAGACACTAAATTGTAAGGCTGAATTTTAAACTGTAAGCAAATCATCAAATTAGGGTTTGACAGTAGGGAAAACCAATCAGCAAATAACTGATTAACCTATTTATACTACAATTTTATTAACTGTTTTTTAAATTCTGCTTTGAATTAAAAGTCATTGTTAGCAATTAACAAATTGAACTTATCTGGGTTTCTGTATGAAGAGGCTGAATTGAACACTACTCATATTCCAACATCCTTTATCAAAACCATGAGGATAAAATAACTAGCATTGGATATGGAAATATAAACCCAAAGCAAAATTAAAAGTTTGACTTGGGACTTCCCTGGTGGTCCGGTGGTTAAGAATCCGCCTTCCAATGCAGGGGACGTGGGTTCAATCCCTTGTGGGGGAACTAAGATCCCACATGCCTTGGGGCAACTAAACCCATGTGCCGCAACTACTGAGCTCGCGCACCGCAACTACTGAGCTTGTGCACCACAACTAGACAGTAGCCTGTGTGCTGAGACTAAGATCCGATGCAGCCAAAAAATAATAATAATAAAAATAAAAGTTTGACTCAGGGTAGCAAAGAGGGTATGATATTATAATAAAACTTGAGAAATGTTTAAATGAAGAAATGCTTTATACCTATAATGAAAACTAGCTAATGGATATTTCTTGCACTTTCATTCGTTAAATCAACCGGAAAATGTCTTAGCAGTGATACACTTCTCAAGAGATCAAACAACAAATTTCTAAAATATTTTTATTTTATTATTTTATTTTTTTGCGGTATGCAGGCCTCTTACTGTTGTGGCCTCTCCCGTTGCAGAGCACAGGCTCCGGACGTGCAGGATCAGCGGCCATGGCTCACGGGCCCAGCCACTCTGTGTCATGTGGGATCCTCCCGGACCGGGGCACGAACTCGTGTCCCCTGCATCGGCAGGCGGACTCTCAACCACTGCGCCACCAGGGAAGCCCTCTAAGATTTTTTTAAAAGGTTTAAAAGTGATGAGCTTATTCTAAACCTGATGATACATCTGCTGTATATGTAATATCTGCAAAATGCAACCTGTCTATCCTACTGGGTACCAAGGAGGCAAACTGTAGAAGTAGAATTTCTTTTCTGAGATACATGCACCCCTATGTTCATAGCAGCACTATTTACAATAGCCAAGACATGGAAACAACCTAAATGTCCTTCAGCAGAGGAATGGATAAAGAAGATGTGGTACATATTTTCAATAGACTTACTCAGCCATAAAGAAAGAATGAAATAATGCCATTTGCAGCAACATGGATGAACCTAGCGATTATCATACTAAGCGAAGTAAGTCAGAAAGAGAGACAAACACTTATACGTGGAATCTAAAATACAACACAAGTGAACATACCTATGAAACAGAAACAGACTCACAGACATAGAGAACAGACTTGTGGTTGCCAAGGGGGAGGGAAGGTTTGGGAGTTTGGGATTAGCAGATGCGAACTATTATATACAGGATGGATAGATAACAAAGTCCTACTGTATAGCACAGGAAACTATATTCAATATCCTGTGATAAACCATAATGGAAAACAATATGAAAAAGAATATATACATATAACTGAGTCACTTTGCTGTACAGCAGAAATTAACACAACACTGTAAATCAACTATACTTCAATAAAATTTTTTTTAAAATTTCTTTTCTGCCTGGCAAAATCAGCACTGCTCCATTCTGCTATATTTCCCCATAAAAGAAGTTCAGCTTTATGTCTAATAACAATAATACAAACACAAATAGTTGTTAAGAAAGGCTCTGTGTTCCGTTTTCATCATAAATCCCTTGCGTAATGAGCTACTGACTTATTGTGCCCCTCCATAGAGAATGTTGATCCTATTGCTGAAATCTTATGAGAAACACTAAAGGAACAGAAATTATAACAAATTTGAAAGAGAAAGGAGAAAGTTTCTAATTCTGAATATGGTGAAAAAAAGGCAGATAAATTAAAGATCATACTTCACTTTTTAAAATGACTAAAATAATCATGGATTGCACACATATATAGTTAGAAGGATACTTATTGCAGAGTTGCTTAAAATAGTGAAAACTGGAAACAAACTAACTGTCCAACGATAAGGGATTGGTTAAGTTGAGATGCAGCCATTCAGTAGAAAACTATAAAAGACGCTGTTTAAGCATATTTTAGTGATATAGAGGCATCCATATTTGGGTGACAAAAAAAGTTAGAAAACAGTATGTAGAGAACAAACCCGGTTTTGTAGAGAATAATTTTCTAGCTGTGTAACTTCAGGAAAGTTCCTTAATTTCCTTCAAGCAGTTTTTTTCCTCCATAATTGTACCTACCTCATAGGTTAGAGTGAGGATAACATGAGATTCTCTGTATAAAGTAGCTGGCATACAGCACTTACCACAGTAAATGCTATACATGTTAGCTCTCGATGTTGTATGTTCATAGCGGTGAGAAAGCATTTGAGGATATAACACTAAGTGATTTTCTGGGTGGCGGCTGATTTGTTTACCTTGTACTTTTAAACCTATACAAGTAAGAAACTGAAATATTACACTATTCACATACAGCGATTATTCTCTTAAAAATCTACGACGGTGCTTTCTTTGCTCACAGTAAAGAAATCTTGGCTGAACTGATTTTACCCTTCAGATGTCATTTAAACAAGTTTGCTCTGATATGGTTAAAATTATCTGACTTGGGACTTCGCAGGCAGTCCAGTGGTTAAGGCTTCACCTTCCAATGCAGGGAGTGCAGGTTTGATCCCTGGTAGGGGAGCTAAGATCCCACATGCCTCTCGGCCAAAAAACCAAAACATAAAACAGAAGCAATATTGTAACAAATTCAATAAAGACTTTTACAAAATGGTCACATCAAAAAAAAAAGGACTTCCCTGGTGGCACAGTAGTTAAGAATCCGCCTACCAATGCAGGGGACACAGGTTCAAGCGCTTGTCTGGGAAGATCCCACATGCCGCGGAGCAACTAAGCCTGTGAGCCACAACTACCAAAGCCCACGTGCTTAGAGCCCGTGCTCCACAACAAGAGAAGCTACCGCAGTGGGAAGCCCACGTACCACAACGAGGAGTAGCCCCCGCTCGCCACAACTAGAGAAAGCCCGCACGCAGCAATGAAGACCCAACACAGCCAAAAAATTAAAATAAAATAAAATAAATTTATTTTAAAAATACTTGACTTGGGCTTCCCTGGTGGCGCAGTGGTTGAGAGTCCGCCTGCCGATGCAGGGGACACGGGTTTGTGCCCCGGTCCGGGAAGATCCCACATGCTGCGGAGCGGCTAGGCCCGTGAGCCATGGCCGCTGAGCCTGCGCGTCCGGAGCCTGTGCTCCGCAACGGGAGAGGCCACAACAGTGAGAGGCCTGCGTACCGCAAAAAAAAAAACTTGACTTAAGGGCTAAATTTGTCTATATAATACTGTTACTGGGTAAAGCAAGGCATACGTGCATGGTTCAGGCATACGTGCATGGTTCAGCCTCAAAACTTATGAGACCCAGTTCACTAGAAAGCCAGTAGATCTCAAATTATCAGTGGGAGGCAGCCTATCATAGCCTAATCATTTCTGGTTTCCTCCCAAGTCCCTTCCTCTCTCCTTCTTTTTGACTCTTTTCCTCTCCATAATCAAAGGCTAGGGGCTCTTTCTACCAGTCTTTAGGCCAGTTACAGTGCCTCCTTCATGTTAGCATTGCTAGTACCTAGCACAGTGGCTGGAATATAGTAGCCGCTCACTAAACATTCACCAACTGAATAAATATCTGATAGTAGTAGTTCACAATGGAGGCTTCAAATCCCTCATAAGGGAATTAGATAAAGGTGGATAGGCTACTCTTATCTGAAACGGTCTAGAATTCTCGGTAATTCTTCCTTAAGAAACGAAAACAAACAACATCTCACTTCAATGTATCACTTTTTTAAAAGTTCTCATTTGTATTCCATTGTCTATTTTAATAGAGGTAAGATTATTTCTATGTTTTTCCCTATATTTTGTTTAAAGTCCCACAAGAATTCCAGAGAGTTTAATTGCTCAGAGAAACACAGCCAGTAAGTTACCACCCGGATAGCCTTAGGTCTTCTGGATTCTGATGCCCAAGATCTCTGCATCACACTGTGGAAAAAAACATTCCCTGTAACCTTTGACCCTAAAAGTTGTTGCAGATATAAGGTAAGAACAAATGTTTTCAGTAACACCTGAGCAAATGCTCGCTATCCCTCCAACTGTCTCCTAGGGGTTTTTATAAGATTCCGTGAAAACCCAAAGGTGTCCAAGTGTTTCCCTCCACGTTCAAAAGTCAACCAGCTTTACTGAAAAATGAAACTAGAGAAACCAAATTAAACATTAACTCGTTAAAAAAACACTTCAACCAGAAGACTACCGTGAAGTAAGGCCAGCAGCAAACCAAGGAAAGGGCTACAATTTTGTCCTGCGTATTTTTTTAAAAGGCAAAAAAACAAGTTAAGGGTAAAGTTAGAGAGTTATCCACACATCCTTTCTTCCTCCAAATTCCATTTGTCACTTTCAGCCACTGCTCTGACTCTGTTTAGTGAATGGCAGTTCCCCTGGTATGGGGTGGGAACCCGAACTCTTTCAGGTATCCACACAGAAGCGTTGAACTTACTTCACACTCTGAGGAACTTGCCAAAGGATTTCACACCCTAAACCTCAACCCACCAGGTTTGTAAGTAGGAAATTCTGTGGAAATTAATTGGTGATTATCTAAGCCAGCTGGAACACACTATTTATATATAAACAGTTAAAATTTGTTGAGGTCTGCTTTGTGCCAGGCATTATGATAGGTCTTCTGAGGTTTAACTCTCATTATCCTCTGAAGTTGTTACAGTCCCATTTTACTAGTTCAGAGTGTTAAATGCGACTGAGAACCCACCATTAACAGATGTGACTAGGATTGAAACCAAGGATTTGGAAAGTTAAGTTCAAAATCCACACCCACCTAGAGCCACTAAACAATTGAATCTCTTCAAAAATTTAACATACGTGTCAAAGCGATCCTAAGGTCGTATTAGAGCAAGCAAGATGAAATAGAAGAACGGCAGAGACTGATATATAAAAATTACAGGACATAACGTTTGAGTTGTTTAAAGACGTAGCCGCGGGCTATTAACCATTCATACCTCAGAGAAGTAGACGGGTCCAGTCGCACCTATCTGCGCTGAAACACCAAGCCTCCCTTTCCTTAAGGGTAGTAGCTTTGGAATGCCAAACGTGGAAACGTTTCAGTGTGGGCAGCCCAGAGCTGGGTTCTTACCGTTCACACATCATCAGTAAGTGCCTCTCAAAAAAGCTTAAAGACAGTCCCTCCTCCACCTCCTTTGAACTAAAGTCCTGACCTCCAGAGTGGCTCAGGACAATCTATGGTTCAGTCTGTGTCCTTTCAACGTCAGGACCGAGTGACCCGCAATGGTTGCAAATGAATGAGATGAATGCTCAGAGCGTGGAGACGAAGCCACACGTCCATCCTCTCTATCAGGCAAAATCAGGGAAGGATGCCTTGGGGCGGGGCGCGTGGGAGCCGAATTAGAGCCACGTCCGCGTTCGCAGTCCACCATGCCCTCCCCGCGCTGCGCCCGCCGCACGGCTTTCCAGCCCATCCTCCTCCCCGGCCCCTCCGGCGCTCCTTACCCGCTCTCACCTGGGGCTCCAGATCTTCCCGGCCGGACGCACCAGCTCCCGGGCCCGGGATCTGCTAGCGGACGGAGCCCGCTGCCGCAGCCGCAGCCGCCCCCGGCCGAAGCCGCTGTAAAGTTTCCTCGGGGTCTCGCCCTGTCCTGCCTCGGCCCTGCCAGGGAAGCACCTCCCGGGTCTCTCCCGCGGCTGCCGCTTCCGAGGCCGCTCTCGGCGGCGCTGCAGCACCGGCCGGGTTCTGGCTGCCGAGGACGGCTCCTTGCGCGCGGAGGGCGGGGTCTCCCCGCTCAGCCCGCGCCGCGGCGCTCGGTGTTTACCGCGGCCCCGCGGCCCGCTCTCCCCGCCCGCCGCCCTGCGCGCTCCTGACATCATTCATTCTCTCACACCCTTGCCCGCCCACTCCGTTTCCAAACAGTGACTCACCCGGCGGCGCCCGCTCCCGCTGCTGTGGCTCTCCAGGCGCAGAGCGGAGCTCGAAAAACCGGTGCGACTTCTTGAGAAGTGAACCCTCAGCCGCGGCTCTCTGCTCCCAGCCGTTAAAGGTGCAGGGAAGGAGGGGCTTGGCAGGCGGGGCAGATTGGCTCAGCGGGGAAAGGCTGGAGCGGACCTCCCTGAGCGGTGACAGAGAACAATCTGGGAAAGTTCTTTGGGTGCCACTCCCTGCAACTTTCAAGGGTGGGGCCGGGAAGAGATCCCCCCACCCCCGCACGTTGCCTTTCTCGGGAACGGTTTCCTGACGTCGGTGTGAGTGGGCTTGGGGCACCAGCGGTTATTCACTGGGTATTGCCTTGGCCTGGGTCAAAGAGTGGGTTTCCAGACCTCAAGGATTGCCGGGCAGGATTAGTCATGGGTCCGCACGATGGTAACTCTAGGTGAGAGCTGGAAGGGTTCACCAAGTTAATGAGGCTACTAATACTTTCCCTTAGGTGACTAACCACCATGTCATATGTCCTGTTAATTGATTTGCTTCTCATTAAGGATAGAAAACAGAAACCAAAATGAACAGTGAGAGAGTAGCTCTTTGCTCAGCGGAACACTGCGCTTTTCCGCAGCTTTTCGAGAGCACAAGACGGCGGTGTGAGATTTCTTTGATGAGCTCAGCAGTTATGTTTTTAGAAGGGGTGTTGCCTTCTTTAAAATGGTCAAGGCTCTACACTTTTTGGAGTTGCTATTCATACACCTGCTGGGCAGTTTTCAAAGTAAACGATGGCTGCCTCGGATTCTAACTAGGATGAATCAGAGGGAATTCCGTCAAATCCTTATTGAATTTAACTGACAGATATGTTTTATGTTAATTTCTACTTTCGGACAGGGTAATTATGCTTAGGATTTGCACTGGCTTATGGGTGATTACATATAGTCAACAAAAATAATCAAAAGACATGTCTGGGTGCTCAGTGCAGAAATCATGGAGGTAAACAATCATCTGTTTATGATAATACAACAGGATGGTAACAGAAAAACAAACAAAAAAAAACACAAAAAAACTTGCAGGACAGTCCCAAAACGGACAACTGTATGATGTCACTACAGGAGTTTCCCTGAAATGAAAACGCTCCTGAGTTAACCAGAGGTTCAACATCATTGTTGTGGAAAATGTACATCAAGGTACAGAAAGGTAACAACCCAGAACACCAACAATTGAAATGTATTTCACTTGGGTTTATGTTTCCTTTTCAATAGGAGTTCGTTTTTTACAAAACCCAGGCATTTTGCCCAGAAGGCACTAGCAAATGGATTGGCTTGCTAGGATGTAAAGTAAATAGAAATTCAAACCAACAGTTTTTATAGACCATCACAGATGTAATCAGAGGCTTGGGTGTCCTGTCCGCTGGTAACACAGAAGGACTAGATTCAAACGTGTAGCCACAGGAAAGTTTGAGTGAATATCCCACCTACTCCCTACTTTGTGACCCAAATGTTCAGGCATTATGGAGATATGTTTAAGTAAGATTTTCTACAGATCTCAGAAAATGATATTGTGGGCTTCGGGGTCTGTGTCCATGGGTGAAGTCAAAAAGCTCAAAAGAAGGCCTCCCATCCTGTGTGTCTTGTTGCAGATGTAAATCCTGCAGCTCTATCATACAAAGGTCTCTGTCTGTATGAGAGGCTGTTTAATGGGTAGTTTTAAATTTGCAGTTACTATTATGTCTCAGTTTAAATATTGTGAAATAAATAATTACGTGATTTTATTATACCACTTAAATATACCCCAGTAAATGTAATATTGAATAATATAATTGTGATTGAGTTCCATGAAGCTTTTCCATTCTATTCATTGTCAACATATGAGAAAGCAAATTATTCATCTTAATTTCCATGTTTTGAAAAACATTGATTGATTGTCTGTCTCACAGAAAGGTGATTTTTTCTTCAACTGAACTTTTTGTTCATACAACATATCAAAGTTTACTAAGTCCCTGATTAATCACCTTCCGAAAATAATAATGCTGAATGTTCTAAAGGAGAGATAGGGCTGACAGTTGTGTTCCTGTCAATTTTTTTTCTAAACCAGTACATGCTGTAAAGTGAGTTTTACAGATATTTCTTTGGTATGATACAACATACTGGTTAAGTTAGGAAAACATACATATCTGTAGTACTTACCTGCTCTTATAATAACTCCTACTCTAGATGTACCTAAGTCATTGACTCAAGCAACAAATGTTTATTGAGTTCCCACTTTGTGCCCACATTGTTTGTCTAAGAATCACCATGTGCATCTTCTAAACATATGTCTCAGCAATGGGAATGTTTGCTTTTTTAGAAAAATTACCTAAGGATGTTTAGAGCAGTACTATTTATAATTTCCCCAGGGTCCAGTGCCTGGCATGTAATTATTCAGTGAGTGAAATAAATGAATGAACAAGCCTCAAAGAACAAACTAATAGTGAAGTAATCCCATGTTATGAGATACTATATAGGCAATGGAAAAAAAAAGAATAAAATAGTTCCATAGGCTCTTAGAAAACTCTGTGTTAAGTGAAAAATATGAGTTGATGAGAAATATATTCACACACAATTTTTATGAATCAAACATAACTTCCGGGACTTCCCTGGTGGCACAGTGGTTAAGAATCCTTCTGCCAATGCAGGGGACACGGGTTCGATCCCTGAACCAGGAAGATCCCACATGCCGCGGAGCAACTAAGACCGTATGCCACAACTACTGAGCCCACGTGCCACAACTACTGAAGCCTGCGCTCTGCAACAAGAGAAGCCACCGCAATGAGAAGCCCGTGCACCGCAACAAAGAGTAGCCCCCACTTGCCACAACTAGAGAAAACCCACACACAGCAACGAAGACCCAACGCAGCCAAAAATAAATAAATAAATAACATTTAAAAAGCAAAAAAAAACCCCATAACTTCCCAGGGCTTCCCTTGTGGCACAGTGGTTAAGAATCCACCTGCCAATGCAGGGGACGCGGGTTCAAGCCCTGGTCCAGGAAGATCCCACGTGCTGTGGAGCAACTAAGCCCATGCGCCACAACTACTGAGCCTGTGCTCTAGAGCCCGTGAGCCACAACTACTGAAGCCTGCGCGCCTAAAGCCCATGCTCCGCAACAAGAAAAGCCACCGCAATGAGAAGCCCGCACACTGCAACGAAGAGCAGCCCCCTCTGGCCGCAACTAGAAGAAAGCCCGCACGTACCAACTAAGACCCAAGGTAGCCAAAAAGAAAACACTTTTTAAAAAAGGAGGAAGACAGGTTTTAAAAAATAAACAACTTCCCCCCCAAAAATCCAGAATCAAACTCTATATTACCTCTTGCAACGAGATACAGTCAGCCCTCTGTATCTGCAGGTTCTGTAGCCTCCGATTCAACAAGATCGAAAATATTCAGAAAAAAATTCCAAAAAGCAAAACTTTAATTTGCAGTGCCAGCAATTATTTAGATAGCATTTACATTGTATTAGATATTATAAGTAATCTAAAGATGATTTAAAGTATATAGGAGGGTGTGCATAGGTTATATGCAAAAGCTTTGCCATTTAATATAAGGGATTTGAGCATCCTTGGATTTTGGTATCCACCAGGGTCCTGGAACCAATACCCTGCAGATACTGAGGGCAACTGTATAGAAGGTAAGAATGGGAGGGGAAAACTAGTATTTCTGGACTATTTTTCAATAAGACATATTACTTTTGAAATCAAAAACGACAACACAAGCAATATTACAACTGAGAAGGCAGTAATACGAGTCCATGACATAAGGAAGCTTACTGTCTAGCTGGAGAGATAATAACACCCAGAACAATAGAGAGTAAGGCTGATCACCCTCTGAATTTGGGGTTTCAGATATTTATTCTGTGCCAGGTCCATCCAAAGAGCAAACACCTACCATTTATTGAGTACTTATTGTATGCCGGGGACTGTGCAAATTGCTTTACCTATATTATCTCATTTAACAATTTCAGCAACAATCTGAGATAGGTACTCATAATGCCCTTCTCTACATATAAGGTAACCAAAGAAAAGAGAGATTGTCATTTTCTGGAGATCACATTCAAGTAAGTAGCATCATGGGAATTCCCTGGCAGTCCAGTGGTTAGGACTCTGCACTCTCACTGCTGAGGGCCCAGGTTCAATCCTTGATCAGGGAACTAAAACCATGCGATAAAAAAAAAAAAAAAAAAGTAAGTGGCATCATTGGGGCATAAAACCAGGACCTTCTGGCCCTAAAGTTCATGCTTTTGGCCACTATTCCTTAAATTGCATCCACACTGAGTGTTGTGCACGGCGCTTCTGCACACGATCTCGGAGCTGAGGGGTCAGGCCCGGCTGTTTCATGCTAGGAGCTGTGGTGTGAAGGGCCGTTGATGCAAGGTCTCTGCATGCGGCACCCTGGGAGCAAGTGAAACTAGACCAAGCGCGCAAGAAGAGGTTAAGACCTTATCACCTGGATTCCATCTTATTTTTCCTGGGGACCTCAGTGGACTTTTTGCCTGTGACTAATAAGAGGTCCAGTCACAGGCCAAATGGACTTCACTCCAATGCCATGCCAATCGTGGGCAGCAAGAAATGGAGCCATGGCTGCAGGAATTCACCAAGCCTTCTCCAGGCTGGCCAAGCAGGGCAGTTCTTGCCACCCTGGAGCGTGAAATTGCGGAGCCAACAATAAACTGACAAGGTCCAGCGCAGTCGGAGTTGAGCCGATGCAATTATGAAATAACCCCGTTTTGAAAGTGTGTTGTCCAGATGCCGCTACAGCTGAGTCTTTTCACAAACAGCAAACTCTTGACCATTTCTTGCATGTTCATACTCCCTCATGAGAAGTGGACATCCATAATCTGTGAAAGGATTCCAAAGTGAAATTGACACCATTGCACTGAAAATCTAGGCTATTGAAACCTAGATAGTCCTGGTTGGGGAGGGGGCAGAGTTATTATTATTTAGAAAAAAAAAAACAGCTGTTTAATGATACCTTAGGAATTAGAAAAATTTCATGATTTGCCAAGATGAGCCAAATGTTGTGACACATTAAACACTGACATTGAAACATGCTCTAAAAAAAAAAAAAATTGCATGCACACTGAGTAACAGGGGTAATAGGGGCTTCCCTGGTGGCGCAGTGGTTGAGAGTCTGCCTGCCGATGCAGGGGACACGGGTTCGTGCCCCGGTCCGGGAGGATCCCACATGCTGCGGAGCGGCTGGGCCCGTGAGCCATGGCCACTGAGCCTGCGCATCCGGAGCCTGTGTTCCGCAACGGGAGAGGCCACAACAGTGAGAGGCCCGCGTACTGCCAAAAAAAAAATAAAATAAAATAAAGTAAGGTAATAGTACCATATTATGCTGCTATTGGAAAATGAAGAAAAAATGTATAAACACTGTTAACATTTTGGTGTCCAATCTCCTTCCATTAGATTTCCATTGTTTAAGATAATTTCAACAACAGCATACAAATTATTCTTATTCTGATTTTTTTAAAAAAATTAGCACTATATCATATGCTCTTTCCTCAAGATTATTATTTTAGTGGCTGGAAGGTGTGCCAAAAATATATATATATGCTTGTACATGTATGTGTGTGCACTGAACTTGGTCTCTCTGAAATCTGGTAGTCTAGTTCTTGATTGGGGAGCAATTTAGTTTAATATTTTAATATTTTTCTACTAATGAAAATCCTTGGGCTATCTTTTTTAGAGTTAGTACTACTACACTATCTATACAGATGTTCTATATTAAAGGAAAGTGTTTTGGGTATTCAGAAGGGAAAATGAAATGTACTATTTGCCACATTTTATGAACATTACTGTCCATGCTGTTTCTGGACTGGAGGAAAATGAGGAGGGTGTAGGGACAGCAATACGCAGTTTTGCCGCAGTCCGGGTGTGACATGGCCGTGGTCTGCGTTAGGAGAGTAGTGATGGGAATGTAGAAGGTAGAGCAGATCTGAAGCATAATGGACAGAACTTGCAAATCAATTGGATGTGGGGATGGAGCCAAAGATGACTCCTACTTTTTTTGTTGACTTGAGCACTTGGGTGGATGGATGGTAGTGCCCTTATACCAGGACAAGGAATGCCAAAATAAGAACAGGTTTATGAAGGAAGATGATGAATTATATTTAAACATGATGACTTTGAGATCTGACACGTATAATTGGAGATGTCAAGTGGGGAGCTGATGATAGTAGTCTGGAACTCAGAAAAGAGCCAGGAACTTGCAGATATAAATTTGGGGAGAGTCAGCATGTAGATAAGAAAGCCACAGGAGACCTTGGCAAAGACGGCAGAGTAGGAAGACCCTGAGCTCACCTCCTCTCATGGGCATACCAAAATTACAAATATTTAGAGAGCAACGTTTGATGAGAAAACCCAGAATCTACCAGAAAAGATCTTGTACAACTAAAGATATAAAGAAAGAAACAGCAATGAGATGGGTAGGAGGAGTGGAGTCACACACAGTACAGTCAAGACTCATACACTTAAGTGGGCGACCCACCAGTCCTGGGATCTCTGGGCCACGACCCCACACAGAAGCAGGCAGACACTGGCCCCAGGACCAGTGCAGCTCTGCAGCTTGACTTGTCAGGACCCAGCCACGCACCAACCCTGGAAACCCCCAGGCCCCGGCCTGAACTAAGTGAAGTGGAGATAAGCAGTCTACCTGATAAAGAGTTCAAGGTGATGACTGTAAAGATGGTCAAAGAGCTCAGGAGAAAAATGGATGAACAGAGTCAGAAATTAGGAGTTTTTAACAAAGAGTTAGAAAATATAAAGAAGAATGAGAGATAAAGAATACAATAACTGAAATGAAAAATAAACTAGAAGGAATCAAGAGTAGATTAAATGATACAGAGAAATGTATCAGCGAGCTGGAAGATAGAGCTGTGGAAATCACTGAGGTTGAACAGAAAAAAGAATAAAAGGAAATGAGGACAGCTTAAGAGACTTCTGGCATAACATCAAGCATACTAACATTTGCATTATACGAGTCCCAGAAAGAGGAGAGAGAGAGAAAGGGACTGAGAACATATTTGAAGACATAATAGCTGAATACTTACATAACCTGGGAAAGGAAGCAGACATCCAGGTCCAGGAAGCACAGAGAGTGCAAAACAGGATCAACCTAAGGAGGAACATACCAAGACACATTGTATTTTAGATGACAAAAATTAAAGATAAAGAGAGAATATTAAAAGCAGCAAGGGAAAAGCAATAAATTACATACAAGGGAACTCCCATCAGGCTATCAGCTGACTTTTCGGCAGAAACTCTGCTGGCCAGAAGGGAATGGCACAACATATCTAAAGTGATGAAAAGGAAGAACATACAACCAAGAGTAATCCACCAGCAAGGCTTGCTTTCTGATTGGATGGAGAGATCAAAAGTTTTACAGATAAGCAGGGTGTGGGGGCGTCATAAATTGGGAGATTGGGATTGACATATATACACTAATATGTATTGAATGGATAACTAATAAGAACCTGCTGTATAAAAAAATAAATAAAATTCTAAAATTCAAAGAAAAAGTTTTACAGATAAGCAAAAGATAAGAGTTCAGCACCATCAAACCAGCTTTACAAGAAATGTTAAAGGGATTTCTCTAAGTGAAAAAGAAAAGCCTGCAACTAGAAACGTGAAAATTGCAAAAAAGAAAAACCTCATTGGTAAAGGCAAATATATAGAAAAGGTAGTAAATCAACCATGTGCAAAATTAGCAGGAAGGTTAAAAGACAAAAGTAGTAAAACTATTTATATCTGTGATAAGCAGTTAAGGGATACACAAAACAAAAAGATGTAAAATATGATGTCAAAAACAGTAATGATGGGGGGAGGAGAGTAAAAATGGAGGGTTGTTACAGTGCATTTGAAATTAAGACATCAGCAACTTAAAATAATCATGTATATATAAAGATTGCTATATATAAACCTCATGGTAACCATGAACCAAAAACCTAATATAGAGACATAAAAAATAAAGAGAAAGGAATTCAAACATAACACTAAAGAAAATCATCAAATCATGAAGAGAGCAAGAGAAAAAGAAAGAAACAGCGAAGAACTACAAAAACACCCAGAAAACAATTAACTAAATGAGATTAAATACAACCTATCTGTAATTACTTTAAATGTAAATGACTAAATGTCCCAATCAAAAAACTTAGGGTGACTTTCAGTCTAAGTGACAGTAAGTCACCCCAACTATGGAAACACTGGGCTATGAAATCATGCCTGTTAGCTCAGACTGGAGTGTGTCCTATGAGCATCCCTCCTACTCCTTACAGAAGGCCAAGATGGTGCCCCAGAGCTGCTCCTCAAAGTGCACCCACCAGCTAAGCCTGAGTTTTTTGGGGTTTTTTTTTTTTTTTTTTTTTTTTTGCGGTACGCAGGCCTCTCACTGTTGTGGCCTCTCCCGTTTGTGGAGCACAGGCTCCGGACGTGCAGGCTCAGCGGCCATGGCTCACCGGCCCAGCCGCTCCGCGGCACGTGGGATCTTCCCAGACCGGGGCACGAACCCGTGTCCCCTGCATCAGCAGGGGGACTCTCAACCACTGCGCCACCAGGGAAGCCCTGAGTCTGAGTTTTGTCTCTCTAAATGTTAAAAAAAATAACATAAGGAGAAAAGGACATTCCCCACTAAATATAAACACTTTGCATAAGCTTCATAGGGCAAGAGTGCAATCAACAACTATTTAAAGTGAATCTTCCTTTCATCCACCTCTCGTTTTTTTCCTTAAATGAGGAAACACATTGGTCTAGCAAGGATAGTATCTGTGCCTTGAGGGTAGCAATTATAGAATGGATCCATCTAAAATATCGTATTCTGCATTTTGTTGCTTTGTTTGTTTAGAGAGGGTAATACCAAACAGTCTTCAAAGAAAATGAGGTGAAGACCAAGTGCTTCAACAATCAAGAACATCTATGTTTTGAGATGGGTGTGTGGTGAAGCATGCTTTTGGGGTTTTCTGTATTTAGGAGATTCTGAGTTCTTGACTGTTGGCCAAATTTCAAGCAAGTAAAAATCAGTGCGGTCTGTATATTTTTCTAAGTTTACCCAGAAAAATGCTCTGTTCCTTCTGTGGCACATGCTTATGCTGCTGAAAGCTAAATCCTCAAAATAAAACCTGAGGGGACTAATAATTCATTAAAGTACATCAATGGTGTCTCTACTAATTCCTATCCTGTAGAAGAATTTTTGGTAGTGGATAAATAACATGCCCTGGGCAGGTGAACTCAACCTGGTAGATAAAAGTTTGCTTTGGGGCTTCCCTGGTGGCACAGTGGTTGAGAGTCCGCCTGCCGATGCAGGGGACGCAGGTTCGTGCCCCGGTCCAGGAAGATCCCACATGCCGTGAAGCGGCTGGGCCCGTGAGCCATGGCCGCTGAGCCTGCGCGTCCGGAGCCTGTGCTCCGCGACGGGAGAGGCCACAACAGTGAGAGGCCCGCATACCACCAAAAAAAAAAAAAAAAAAAAAAAAAAAGTTTGCTTTGGTCACAGTTGCCTATGAATATAGGTTTCAAAATAAACATAAAGGCTTAACTTAGAATTTCATTATGTTTTAGAATCATCACTGCCTTAATGTTCAAACATCTAATTAAGTGCTCTTAGTAAGGAGAAATGCACGTTTGTTTATGGCTTTTTGTGAATATATACACAGTGATCTATGGCTTTAAAAAAATTCTGTGTTTCTGTGACAATGTTTGTTAATCCAGCCAATGGAGTTATTTACAGAAAAATGTAGCATGTAGTAGTTTTTCATGTACAAGTAAGAACTGTTTCCCCCCAAAACCTTAGTTACCTGAATTGTTCTAAGATTATTTGTAAAATCTGAAACTCAGTGATTAAAGAGAAGTGAGAATTCTAAAACACAAACAAACAAAAAACTTAGGGTGACTGAATGGATAAAAAAAGCAAGACCTATCTATATGCTGCCTACAAGAGACTCACTTCAGATCTAAAGACACACAGAGACTGAAAGGGAAGGGATGGAAAAAGATGCAATATGCAAATGGAAATCAAAAGAAAGTCAGGGTAGCAATATTTATATCAAGACAAAATAGACTTTTATTTGTTTGTTTGTTTTTGCGGTACACGGGCCTCTCACTGTTGTGGCCTCTCCCGTTGCGGAGCACAGGCTCCGTATGCGCAGGCTCAGCGGCCATGGCTCACGGGCCCAGTCGCTCTGAGGCATGCGGGATCTTCCCGGTCCGGGGCACGAACCTGTGTCCCCTGCATC
Source organism: Lagenorhynchus albirostris (assembly GCF_949774975.1). Classification (NCBI taxonomy): domain Eukaryota; kingdom Metazoa; phylum Chordata; class Mammalia; order Artiodactyla; family Delphinidae; genus Lagenorhynchus; species Lagenorhynchus albirostris. The sequence continues at coordinate 116,700,917 of NC_083098.1, read as the reverse complement.
GGCAGGCGGACTCTCAACCACTGCACCACCAGGGAAGCCCCAAAATAGACTTTTAAACGAAGACTGTAACAAGAGACAAAGAAAGACATCACATAATGTTCAAGGGATCAATCCAAGAAGAATATATAACAATTGTAAATATGTATGCACCCAAGTTAGGAGCACATAAACACATAAGGCAAATATTAACAGACATAAAGGGAGAAATCAATGGCAAAGCAATAATAGGAGAGGAATTTAACACCCCACTTACATCAATGGACAGATCATCCAGACAGAAAAAAATCAATAAGGACACATAAAACAAATACATATATATATATATATATATATATATATATATATATATATATATATATATATATATAAACATTCCATCCCAACGCAGCAGAATACACATTCTTTTCAAGTGCACATGGGACATTCTCCAGGGCAGATCACATACTAGAAAATTTAAATTATACCAAACATTTTTTCCAACCACAACGGGATGAGACTAGAAATCAACTAAAAATAACAAAAAAAATGTAGATAACAAAAACACATGGAAGCTAAACAATATGCTACTAAACAACCAATGAATCACTGAAGGAATCAAACAAGAAATAAAAAAATACCTAGAGGGCTTCCCTGGTGGCGCAGTGGTTGAGAGTCCACCTGCCGATGCACGGGACACGGGTTCGTGCCCCGGTCTGGGAAGATCCCACATGTTGTGGAGCGGCTGGGCCTGTGAGCCATGGCTGCTGAGCCTGCGTGTCCGGAGCCTGTGCTCCGCAACGGGAGAGGCCACAGCAGTGAGAGGCCCGTGTACGGCAAAAAAAAAAAGAAAAAATAATACCTAGAGACAAATGAAAATGAAAACACAATAATCCTAAATCTATGGAATGCAGCAAAAGCAGTTCTAATAGGGAAGTTTATAGTGATACAAGCCTACCTCAGGAAACAAGAAAAATCTCAAATAAATAACCTAACTCTACACGTAAATTAATTAGAAAAAGAACAAACACAAAGTTAGTGGAAGGAAAGAAATCATAGAGATCAAAGCAGAAATTAATGAAATAGAGACAAAGAAAAAAAGAAAGAAAGAAGGAAAGAAAGAAAGGAAGAAAGAAAGAAAGGAAGGAAGGAAGAAAGGAAGAAAGAAAGAAAGAAAGAAAGAAAGAAAGAAAGAAAGAAAGAAAGAAAGAAAGAAAGAAAGAAAGAAAGAAAGAGAAAGAAAGAAAGAAAGAAAGAAAGAAAGAAAAAGAAAGAAAGAAAGAAAGAAAGAAAGAAAGAAAGAAAGAAAGAAAGAAAGAAAGAAAGAAAGAAAGAAAAAGAAAGAAAGAAAGAAAGAGAAAAGAAAAGATCAGTAAAACTAAGAGCTGGTTCTTTGAAAACATAAAATTGACAAACCTTTAGCTGGACTCATCAAGACAAAAAGAGGGCCCAAATCAATAAAATCAGAAATGAAAAAGGAGAAATTACAATGGACACCACAGAAACACAAAGCATCATAAGAGATTACTATGAACAACTGTATGCCAATAAAATGGACCACCTAGAAGAAATGGACAAATTCCTAGAAATGTACAATCTCCCAAGACTGAATCAGGAAGAAATAGACAATATGAACAGACCAATTACCAGTAATGAAATTGAATCAGTAATTTAAAAACTCCCAACAAAACAGTATGGAGGTTCCTTAAAAAACTAAAAATAGAACTACACTATGACCCAGCAGGCCCACTACTGGGCATATACCCAGAGAAATCCATAATTCAAAAAGATACATGCACTACAATGTTCATAGCAGCCCTATTTATAAAAGCCAGGACATGGAAGCAACCTAAATGTCCATCAACAGAGGAATGGATAAAGAAGATGTGGTACATATATACAATGGAATATTACTCAGCCATAAAAAGGAATGAAATTGGGTCATTTGTAGAGACGTGGATGGACCTAGAGAGTATCATACAGAGTGAAGTAAGTCAGAAAGAGAAAAACAAATATTGTATATTAATGCATATATGTGGAATCTAGTAAAATGGCATAGATGACCTTATTTGCCAAGCAGAAATAGAGACGTGGACACAGAGAACAAATGTATGGATACCAAGGGGGAAAGGGGTGGGATGGGAGGAATTGGGAGATTGGGATTGACACATATATGCTATTGATGCTATGTATTAAATAGACAACTGATGGGAACATACTGTATAGCACAGGGAACTCTACTTAATGCACTGTGGTATCCTAAATGGGAGGGTAATCCAAAAGGGAGGGGATATATGTATATATATGGCTGATTCATTTTGCAGTGCAGTAGAAGCTAACACAACATTGTAAAGCAACTATACTCCAATTAAAAAACAACTCCCAAACAAAAGTCCAAGGCTAGATGGCTTCACAGGTGAATTCTCCCAAGCATTTACAGAAGAGTTAACCCTATTTTTCTCAAACTATTCCAAACAACTGTAGAAAAATTGTAGAGGAAGGAATGCTTCCAAACTTATTCTACGAGACCAGCATCACCCTGATAACCAAAATCAAACAAAGATATCAAAAAAAAAGAAAGAAAATTACAGGCCAATATCACTGATGAACACAGATGCAAAAATTCTCAACAAAATATTAGCAAACCAAATCCAACAATACATTAAAAGGCTAATACACCATGATCAAGTGGGATTTATCTCAGGGATGCAAGAATGGTTCAGTATCTGCAAATAAATCAATGTGATACACCACATTAATAAAGTTAAGAATAAAAATCATATGATCATCTCAGTAGATGCAGAAAAAATTTTTGAAAAAATTCTACATCGATTTATGATAAAAACTCTACACATACACACACACACATACTCTACACAAAGTGGTATATAGAGAACATAACTCAACATAATAAAGGCCATATATGATAAGCTGACAGTTAACATGATACTTAACAGTGAAAAGCTGAAAGCTTTTCCTCTAAGAACAAGAACAAGACAAGGATGCCCACTTTCACTATTTTTATTCAACATAGTATTAGAAGTCCTAGCCACAGCAACCAGACAAAAAAAAAGAAATAGAAGGAATCCAAATTGAAAATATACACACTACTATATATAAAATAGATAACCAACAAGGATCTACTGTAGGGACTTCCCTGGTGGCACAGTGGTTAAGAGTCTGCCTGCCAGTGCAGGGGACATGGGTTCGAGCCCTGGTCTGGGAAGATCCCACATGCCGCGGAGCAACTAAGCCCGTGTGCCATAACTACCAAGGCTGCGATCTAGAGCCGCAAGCCACAGCTACTGAGCCCACGTGCTGCAACTCCTGAAGCTCACGCCCCTAGAGCCCATGCTCCACAATAAGAGAAGCCACCACAATGACAGCACATGCACCACAACAAAGAGCAATGAAGACCCAATGTAGCCAAAAATAAATAAATAAATAAATAAAGGATCTACTGTATACACAGGGAACTATACTCATTATCTTGTGATAACCTATAATGAAAGAAAATCTAAAAAAGACTATATATATCACACACACACACACACACACACACACACACATATATGAATTGCTTTGCTGTACACATGAAACTAGCACAACATTGTAAAACTGTAAATCAACTACACTTCAATAAAAACTAAAAAAAATAAAGGCATTATATTAAACCATTTGAATTAAGGACACTCGTTATGCAGCAATAGCTAAGTGATACAATAATCAAAGCAAACAGCAATAAAGGAAATTGTAATTTTTTTTTTTTGGCTCCATTGTGTCTTTGTTGGCTGCGCGTGGGCTTTCTCTAGTTGTGGCTAACGGGGGCTACTCTTCATTGCAGTGCATGGGCTTCTCATTGCGGTGGCTTCTCTTGTTGCGGAGCATGGGCTCTAGGCACACGGGCTTCAGTAGTTGCAGCACACGAGCTCAGTAGTTGTGGATCATGGGCTCTAGAGTTGTGGCTCATAGGCTCAGTAGTTGTGGCACACAGGCTTAGTTGCTCCACTGCATGTGGGATCTTCCCGGACCAGGGGCCAAACCTGTGTCCCCTGCATTGGCAGGCAGATTCTCAACCACTGCACCACCAGGGAAGCCCAGGGTAACTGTAATTTTTTTTTAAAAAAAGGAATCAAAATTAGGAAGGAAGAAGTAAAACGGTCACTGCAGATGACATGATACTATACACAGAAAATCATCAAGATGCCACCAAAAAAATACTAGAGCTCATCAATGAATTCAGTAAAATTTAGGATACAAAATTAATATGCAGAAATCAGTTGCATTTCTAAAACTAACAACTACAAGAAAGAGAAATTAAGGAAATAATCCCATTTACAATCTCATCAAAAAGAATAAAATACCTAGGAATAAATCTAACTGTACTTAGAAAACTTAAGATGGGACTTCCCTGGTGGTCCAGTGGTTAAGACTCCATGCTCCCAATGCAGGGGGCAAGGGTTTGATCCCTGGCCAGGGAACTAAGATCCTGCATGCCATGCAGTGTGGCCAAAAAAAAAAACCTGTAAGATACTGATGAAAGAAATTGAAGACAACACAAACGGCTGGAAAGATACATTGTGTTCATGGATTAGAAAAATTAATAATTGTTAAAATGACCATAGTAGCTACCCAAGGCAATCTACAGATTCATTGCAACCCCTTTCAAAATACCAATGGCATTTATCAGAGATCTAGAAAAAATAATTTTAAAATGTGTATGGAAGCACAAAAGATCCCGAATAGTCAAAACAATCTTGAGAAAGAAGAACAGAGCTGGAAGTATCATGCTGCCTGACTTCAGACTATACTACAAAGCTACATCAATCAAAACAGTATGGTACTGGGGCTTCCCTGGTGGTGCGGTGGTTAAGAATCTGCCTGCCAGTGCAGGGGACACGGGTTTGAGCCCTGGTCCGGGAAGATCCCACATGTCACAGAGCAACTAAGCCCGTGAGCCACAACTGCTGAAGTCTGCACTATTAGAGCCTGTGCTCTGCAACAAGAGAAGCCACTGCAATGAGAAGCCTGCGCACCACAACAAAGAGTAGCTCCCATTTGCTGTAACTGAAGAAAGCCCGTGTGCAGCAGCGATCCAATGCAGCCAAAAATTAAAAATAAATAAATAAATTTTTTAAAAACAAAAAAACACTATGGTACTGGCACAACAGACACAGAGATCAATGGAACAGAATAGAGACCCCAGAAATAAACCCACGTCTTATGGTCAACTTATCTACGACAAAGGAGGCAAGAATATACAATGGAGGAAAGACAGTCTCTTCAATAAGTGACGCTGGGAAAACTGGACAGCTACATGTAAAAGAATGAAATTAGAACATTTTCTCATACCATATACAAAAATGAACTCAAAATGGATTAAAGACCTAAATGTTAGACTGGAAAGCATAAAACCCAGAAAAAAACACAGGCAGAACAGTCTTTGTCATAAATTGTAGCAATACTTTTTTGGATCTGTCACCTAAGGCACATGAAACAAAAGAAAAAGTAAACAAATGGGACCTAATTAAACTTAAAAGCTTTTGCACAGCAAAGGAAACAATTGACAACAAAAGGACAACATACTGAAGGGTAGAAAATATTTGTAAGTGATCTGAACAACACGGGGTTGATGTTGAAAGTATCTAAGCAGCTCATGGTACTGAATATCAGAAATAGAAAAAACTGGGCAGAAGGTCTGAACAGACGTTTTTCCAAAGAAGACATACCAATGCCAAACAGGCACATGAAACAATTCTCAAAATCACTAATCATCGGAGAAATGCAAACTGAAACCACAATGAGATATCACCTCACACCTGTCAGAAGGGCTGTCATCAAAAAGACCACAAATAAAAAATGTTGGTGAGGATGTGGAGGAAAGGGACCCCTTGGACACAGTTGGTGGGAATGTGAGCTGGTGCAGCCACTGTGGAAAACAATATGGAGGGTCCTCAAAAAGCTAAAACTAGAACTACCGTATGATCTAGCAATTCCACTCCTGGGCATATATCTGAAGAAAATTAAAACATTAACTTGAAAAGATACACGCACCCCAATGTTCACAGCAGCATTATTTATAATTGCCAAGATATCAAAGCAACCTAAGTGTCCATCAACAGATGAATGGATAAAGAAGATGTGGTATACATATAAAATGGAATACTACTCAGCTATTAAAAGGAATGAACTTTTGCCATTTGCAGCAACAGGGATGGACCTGGAGGGTACTGTGCTTAGTAAAATAAGTAAGATACAGAAAGACAAATACTGAATGTTATCATTTATGTGTGGAAATGTGGAATCTAAAAATTTAAACAAAAGAATGAATACAACAAGACAGAAATAGTCTATATAGAGAACAAACTGTGTTTACCAGTGTGGAGAGGGAAAGGATAGGGGCAAGATAGGAGTAGTGGATTAAGAGATACAAACTACTATGTACAAAATACATAAGCGGGCTTCCCTGGTGGTGCAGTGGTTGAGAGTCCGCCTGCCAATGCAGGGGACACAGGTTTGTGCCCTGGTTCGGGAAGATCCCACATGCCGCGGAGCGACTGGGCCCGTGAGCCATGGCCACTGAGCCTGCGCGTCCGGAGCCTGTGCTCCGCAACGGGAGAGGCCGCAACAGTGAGAAGCACGCGTACCGCAAAAAAAAAAAAAAAAAAATACATAAGCAACAAGGATATATTGTACAGCACAGGGAATATAGCCAATTTTATAATAACTATATAAATAACTATTTTATAATAACTATAAATGGAGTATAAGCTATAAAAATAGTGAATCACTGTGCTGTACACCTGAAACTAATATAATATTGTAAATCAATTATACCTCAATTAAAAAAAAAAAGCAAGCCATAGGAAAAAATGAGACGGCCTGGAAAAAGCATACAGAGTGTCTAAGAGAGAACCCAAAATTTTAGGTTTGGTAAAGAACACTGCAGATGATGCTGTAAATTCATAACTAGAGCAATAGGAAGAAGACCAGAAGAGTGCAGTATCCAGGATAACAAGGAAAAGACTTTTTGAGAAAGGTAGAATGGCCATCTATAATATATCGAATGCTCCTGAGAGCGCAGGTAAAATAAAGATGTAAAAGTCCATTGGATTTGGTAACACAGAGGTCTTTGTTAGCCTTAGCCAGAGGGAGTTCGGTTATGCTATGTTGAGTGGAATCCTGGTTGAGTGGGAGTGAAAAAGAGCTGGGTTCAGCAGCAGGCCAGTGAGCTGTCTTCCTGGAGGGCTGATCTATAAGGGGTGCTAAAGCAGTATCAGAATAAATTTGTAAAATAAACTTGGGTTGGTGGGAAATGAGGGCTAATGGTATAGGTTTTCTTTCTGAGGTGAGGAAAACTTTCTACAATTGACTGCTGATGGGAAGGAATCAGTCAGGGGGTTGAGGAAGGAGACAACGGGGAGGATAATCAATAGTCAAAGTTCAGAAGTCAAGAGGAGATGGTATTCAGAACAGATGGAAGGAATGGCCTGGGAGATGAGAAAGAACAGCTAGTCCAATACAACAAGAGGGGGAAAGGAAGAAAGAGAAGCATGGGAGTGACACAATTATGTTTGTAGACTGCGTGTAGAAAGTTGAACTCACCCCTTTGTGTTTATTTTTGTTTTTTGGGGGGTTTTTGCGGTACGCGGGCCTTTCACTGTTGTGGCCTCTCCGGTTGCGGAGCACAGGCTCCGGACGCGCAGGCTCAGCGGCCATGGCTCACGGACCCAGCCGCTCCGCGGCATGTGGGATCTTCCCAGACCGGGGCACGAATCCGTGTCCCCTGCATCGGCAGGCGGACTCTCAACCACTGCGCCACCAGGGATGCCCTGAACTCACCCCTTTGGATGCTTCCATTTTTCTGTGAGTCAGGAGGTGTGTATTAGTTTTCTACTGTTGCTGTAACAAATGATCGCAAACTTACTAGCTTGAAATAACACAAATGTATTAGCTCACAGCTGTGCTGGTCTGTTGGTTTCTCTGCTCCAAGTTTCAGCAGGTTCTGGCAGGCTTCCAAACTCCTCAGGTCATTAGCAGAATCTAGTTCTTTCCGCTTGCGGAACAAAGGTTTCCATTTCCCTGCTGGCTGTCAGCTGGGGGGTGGGGGGGGTCACCTTTGGCAGCAGAGGCATCTGTCCCAGAGCTAGCCACAGCATGTTGAATCCTTCTCACAACTGGAATCTTTCTTACTTCTCTGCCACATCTCTTTGCCTCCGCTGGAGAAAGTTCTCTGTTTTTAAGGAGCATGTGATTAAATTGGGCCCACCTGGATAATTCAGGATACTTTTTCTATTGTAAGACCCATAATCTTAATTACATCTGCAAAGTCCCTTTTGCCATGTAATGTAACATATTCACAGGTTCTAGGGATTAGGGCATGGACATCTTTGGGAGGCCCATTCTGCTGAGCGCAAAGTGACATCATCAACTGAGAACAGGAAGTGGAAGACGTGGGAGGTTTTAGAGAGAATGGGAAAAGTTTGAAGTAACCACACTGGAGAGTAAGAACATGAACTGACTAGAGAAACTCTGTAAATGTGACAGATGGCACGGTTGGGGCCATGGTGATACCAAGAGTGGCTTTCTCTGGCAGCACTCAGCCACTTGGGCATGGCGCAGAGAATGGGAGTAGTGATGGAATAGACAGGCAAAGGGTCTCTATTCTGTTCCATTGAGCTATGTGTCTGTTGTGCCAGTGCCGTATGTATTTATTTTTAATTTTTGGCTGCATTGGCTCTTCACTGCTGCACGCGGGCTTTCTTCAGTTGCAGCAAGCGGGAGTTACTCTTTTGCAGAGCACTGGCTTCTCATTGCAGTGGCTTCTCTTGTTGCGAAGCACGGGCTCTTACAGCGCAGGCTTCAGTAGTTGTGGCTCACGGGCTCTAGAGTACAGTCTCAGTAGTTGTGGCGCACGGGCTTAGTTGCTCCGCGGCATGTGGGATCTTCCCAGACCAGGGCTCCAACCCGTGTCCCCTGCATTGGCAGGCGGATTCTTAACCACTGAGCCACCAGTGAAGTCCCTCCTTCCATTTTAATATTGAGATCTGTCATATCGACGGCTCCAGGTGGTCTTTATGTGGTCGGCATCCAAGGGATCGAGAGAATAGTACCAAAGGTGCATCAGTCGGGGGAATCTGGCTGGTTGAAATAGAGTACTTGAATCAGAAGTAAGGGCTGGTCTAACCTCTGGGGTCTGTGTATATGCCTGACTGGCTAACTTTGAGTTTGCTTTGTTTTTACTCTTTGACCCTCACTTCTACCATAAAGGGGTAAGTGTTGGGACCACATAAGAAATGGCAGATATATTTCTGAGAGTCTCCTGGAGGGTAGTGGGAACAGGTGCCTTGGAAAATTCAGCAACAGCAAAAAGGAGGCCTGCATGATAATGACTTGATTCCCACAGAGGTTAGCCTGGAGCAGCATTGCCCAAACTAGCCAGTTTGCTAAATACCATCATCATGTGGGGCCCACCCATGACTCAATGAATCTTCAGGGGACGGATTCCTGACAGCATGTTAAGTAAGTGCCTGAGGTGATTCTTTTTTTTTTGCCACACCACGTGGGCTTAGCTCCCTGAGGTGATTCTTTTTTTTTTTTTTTTTTTGCGGTACGTGGGCCTCTCACTGTTGTGGCCTCTCCCGTTGCAGAGCACAGGCTCCGGACGCGCAGGCTCAGCAGCCATGGCTCACGGGCCCAGCCGCTCCGCGGCATGTGGGATCTTCCCGGACCGGGGCACGAACCCGTGTCCCCTGCATTGGCAGGCGGACTCTCAATCACTGCGCCACCAGGGAAGCCCTGAGGTAATTCTTATGCTGAGGAAAAACTTGGAAAATTTTAGCTTAAGGCAATGATTCTCTACCTTTTTCCCTATATAGTTGAGCAAATTTCCCTATGTAGTTGTGTAATTTGCTCAATAATAATTATTATTATTTCTAATAATAAGGAATATTAGCCATAATTTTCAATTAGGGACCATGCCCTCCTGGACGGGGCTATCAGAATTACAAGACTGTCTGGGATTGGGTAAGAAGGAGGAACGAAGGGAGCCTAGTGTGGATTTAAGTCGCTTTAAACAGATTCCGCAGAGAAACTGAGGCTCCTTCTCACTAGGGAGGGTCATCCTCCACCACCCTACTTCCAACCTCCTTCTCTGTTTGACAGTCACTGGTCTGGACTCTAGCCAAGAGGAAAAGAATTCACTAATGAGCTTCATAGTTATATTCTGCTGTTTAGAGTGTTCTATGACATAATTCTGGTCAGGCTGCCTCTAGAAAGCCAGTCACCTTGCTATTCTAGCAAAGTTGAGTTTTAAGCCTGCCAAACTAAAGACTGGACTTCACAGACTGGTGTCCAAAATGACCCCCTGTAGAACACATCTGGACAGCTTGCTAGCCTCCCAGGCCTCACTCTCCTTCTTCATTGGCTGGATCTCCAGCTGTATCCCTGGTTATATTCCAATTAGAATGTGCATACACACACATCTTCCTCCACATGGTTTATTAAGGCACTGTGTATGATTTGTTTTTACTGTGATTTTTAAAATTATTCACACTTTAATATTAATATTGTTAATAGTGATAACAATAAGGCCATTATCTACATAACTTTTACAGTTTACAAACTGTTTACATAAGGGTACTGTACATGATGATATCGCCTTACTCCAATTTGACCTTAAAAGGGACGGGACAGAAATATAGATCAATGGAACAGGATAGAAAGCCCAGAGATAAACCCACGCACATATGGTCACCTTATCTTTGATAAAGGAGGCAAGAATATACAGTGGAGAAAAGACAGCCTCTTCAATAAGCGGTGCTGGGAAAACTGGACAGGTACATGTAAAAGTATGAGATTAGAACACTCCCTAATACCATACCCAAAAATAAGCTCAAAATGGATTAAAGACCTAAACGTAAGGCCAGAAACTATCAAACTCTTAGAGGAAAACATAGGCAGGACACTCTATGACATAAATCACAGCAAGGTCCTTTTTGACCCACCTCCTACAGAAATGGAAATAAAAACAAAAATAAACAAATGGGACCTAATGAAACTTCGAAGCTTTTGCACAGCAAAGGAAACCATAAACAAGACCAAAAGACAACCCTCAGAATGGGAGAAAATATTTGCAAATGAAGCAACTGACAAAGGATTAATCCCAAAATATACAAGCAGCTCATGCAGCTCAATATCAAAAAAGGTAAAAAGGTAAAAAGGTAAAAAGTCTGCCTGTTTATTCAAGCCTTTTCTGTAATGAAGGGGGGGTAATATCTGCACCGTGTTGTGCTTTCTATATGAAATATTCAGTCAATGACCTCAGACATGTAATAAATACTATATCAATCATCTTTACAACTTTCTAGTAGTTAACTATTGTCAGGGATAGAGAGACATAGAAGATGAGAAATAATAGACGAAAATCTTTGACTTCCCAGTTTCTTCAACCCTTCTAATCTTAGGTGTGTTTTCAGATAGTGGCCATTAGAGTGTATATCATATATGCAATCTATAAATTTAACATGAAATAACATCTTGCTTTTATACTAATGTTGTTATTGAAAAGAATCTGGAGTACTTTCATGTCATTAACTCATTTATTATATCTTTACAACATCCTCTTAAATTCTGGTGACTCCTTAGTCTGCATTCAGTATTTCATATCAAATGCTCTAAGATTCAGAAGAAAGTAATTGCCTGTAACAGTTTTAAAAAACCACTTTCTGTTTTCTTTTGTGCTTTTAAAACCCATTGTTTTCCATCTAATTTCTTGACATTACATCACCCCTACCCACCCAACCTGGCATTCTTCACTTTCTGTTGCCCTTGCCCTTTTGTAGCTAGGTCTCATAAATTAATTGTGTCCTTCTTTTAATCCTTTCTTCCTCTGGTCTGGTTTCCTTCATTATACAGTTGACATTTGAACAATTCGAGGGTTACGTGTGACCACCCTCCACACAGTTGAAAATCTGAGTACAATTGATAGTGCGCCCTTCATTTTCTTGGTTCCTCTGTACTTGCAGATTAAACCAGCTGTAGATCACGTAGTACTGTAGTATTTACTCTGGGAAAGACTGAGTTTTATAAGGGAGACAAAAGTATAGCCTATATTCCCGGTTTCAAAATGTTCTCAATACAGTTGGGAAAATAAGATAAACACATCAGAATTACATTGATGAAAATGTGATCATATTTCATCTGGAAGTGACTTAAAACTTCATGTATTTATTTCACATTTGTTTTCAAAGTTTTTCAACCCAACTCATGGATGACATGCCATGCTGTTTAGAACCCACTTTAATTGTGTCTACTAGTGCCAACAGCTTCTGGGTTTCCCCTGTCCCTCCATCACTAGGATAATACCCCTTGAAATATGTTAGGGAATTAAAGTAGTAGATATCTAAATAAATGAAAAAGTTAAGAGGAAAACATAGAATAACAATAATAATTATATTCACTGAAATGACGAACCATGGGCATACAGCTATACATGTCCTCATACAGTTAGGGTCTTGTCAGGAAAAAGATGATATACCCAAAGGGTTTAACTACAAAGAGTTTAATGAAGGGACTAGATATAAAGGGTGTAGTCAGAGAGGCCAGTACAAAGATAAAATAAGACGATGAAGTGCCCAGGGACATTGGGAAGTTATTACTAACTCTAGGCCTGAAGGGGAAAGAAAGGGAAAGATGTTTCCAGCAGCAGATAAGAGCCAGCTCTGTGTAAAGGGGCAGCCTGATGGGAGCTATGGCCTTAGGGGGAGGAGTGTAACCAGGCAGAACTGTTACAAGAGGGGAAAGAGTGAGAACAATGACCCTGACTTCCCTCTCCTCCTGCCCTCAGATTTCCTCCTGGTGACTGACCCTAACCCAAAGCTGAAGGGTAAGAAAACCCAGACCATACCGTTGGTAAAGGTTTAGTGTCCAGGGGAACAGAACAGAGCTGAGATGGGTGAGAAGGGATCTGGAAGGGCAAACAGAGAATAACCAGCACAAATCCCTACAGAGTTTTAGGAGTCTCTGCAGGTAGGTTTATGGTAAGGGATTTCCAAGGCAGTGAACTCCAGCATCCTCAGCCTGGTTGGCAATAGGCATAATAGGGCAAATTGAAGAGACCCATGACCTTAGAATTTAACCTCACGAGTCAGTCTCCCAAACCCCCTCCCACCACACACCAACTACGTACTATATAGTTTAAATGTAGCCCAGTTGTTAACATTTTTACCCCTATTATTTTGGTGGGAAAATGCTCGTTTGTCAGGCCAAACTTTACCATTAGAGTAAGGGCCAACTGGGAGAAAATGAAGCCGACATGAAGGTAAGGTAAGCAGTGACGCATGGATGCTGCGGACAATCCCAAATTAAACCACACACACCACAAAAACCATCCTAAGGTTTGTAATGCAAAGACTCCCTAAATGGCCTCTCCTCAGAAATATGCAGATCGTCTACGGTCAGGATCTTAATGAACTCGAATTAATTTGTGAGAGCATTCTAGGGGTACAGTAATACACAAAATGTTCTTGAGTGTCACAGTTTACCAATTGCTTAGTCAGTTGAGACTCTGGGGTCCCTGGGACTTCCCTACTGGTCCAGTGGTTAAGACTCCATGCTTCCACTGCAGGGGGCACGGGTTTGTTCCCTGGTTGGGGAAGTAAGATCCCTCAAACTGCGGGAGGCAGCCAAAAAAAAAAGACTCTGGGGCCCTTTGCCTGGGGCAAATGACCTTCTCTGGCCGCGTAATCTGACCATGGACTCCCAGGCGTTGCCTGTTGATTCTCCTATACAACTGGGCTTTGATTAAGGAGACAGTGAAAGGAAAGTAGCCTGCTCTTCTCATCTCCACCTACTTCCTGGCCTCCAATTCCACATTATCTTGACCAAATCGTGGTCATTTTAAATAGAATCTCCATGTTCAATAAACTGTGCTATAGAACGGATGAGAACAGAGAAGCGGACATTGCATTTGTCAGTTAGGTCACTGGTGTCCTTGGCCAGACCAGTTTCAGTGGAAGACAGCCTCCCCCCGGTACGCCGAGGTAGGCTGGTGAGGTATGAATGATTGCAAGGGGGCTGAAAACTTAGCCCCTTAAGTTCCTGACATGGCCGGGAGGAGCTAGATTGACTTTGATGTTGTCCTCAGGATACCAAATACATATAGTCATTTTCTCTGGCTGCCGGGACATGGACAAGTTTGGAAAGCACAGCTGCATAGTGATAGCAGTGGAAGTCAAATTGCAATTCACGAGGACTAAGTGGAGACATGGAGGTGGAAGCTGTGAGTGTAGAGAAGTCTTTCCAGATATATATGTCAGTGAAAGGAGAGAGAGCAAACAGACTGATTCTAAGCAGGTTTTTAAAAAATTATCTATTTTGCTTATTTATTTGGGCTTGTGCCGGGTCTTAGTTGCGGCACGTGGGATCTTTGTTGTGGCATGCATGTGGGATCTAGTTCCCTGACCAGGGATCAAACCTGGGCCCCCTGCATTGGGAGCATGGAGTCTTACCTGGACCATCAGGAAGGTCCCTCTAAGTAGGTTTAATAGGCAGATGCTTGAGGACATTTGTAACAAGTAGAGAAGGGTCTGGCTGTAGAGAGGAATTACAGATACAAGGGGGAGAAAAGGAAGGCACTGTTAAGGTGGGAAGGAAGAATGCTGAAGGATTTCACCACTCTGGCTACTATTTTCTTTGTTAAAAAGAGGTTGAGTTATCTGCTGACAGTGAGAGAGACAGGATCTTGATATGGGGTTTTAAGAGAGACATAAAGACTTGAAATGTTTGCTATCAAAAATGAGAAAGGAAGCTGCCAAAAGATAAGTAAAATTTTGCCAATGTTGAGAGCCAGACTGAGAATGGAGCTCATAAATGTGTAATGAAGCTAATCGGCAGTTATATGTTTCACACAGCTGGGACAGGACACCTGGGGGCTTGAGAAAACACAGTGTTAGACGGTTTTATCTAGGACCATGACCTGGAAGAGCGAGAACAGTAGAAAAGATAAGCTAGCAAGAGAATTGAGGCAGCTGGTAATCAGAGGAGGGACAGGATTTGAACTTGTTAAAATAAGAGTTCTGCCTTGTTTGTCTTGTTCATTGCTGTACCTCCCATACCTGGAGCAATGGCTCTTAACTGTGGATTATAATCACCTGGAGAACTTTAGAAAGTCCTTATGCCTAAACTGCACCTTGAACCAATTAAATTGGACTCTCTGGGTGAGTTCCAGGCATGGTATTTTTTTAAAGGTCTCTGAATGATTCCAGTCTACAGCCAAGGCTGACAATAACTGGTCTAGAACAATGTCTGGCATAAAGTAGAAACCTAATAAATTCAGTTCAGTGAATGGAATTCAGGTCAGATTACAGAGGCTCTAAAACTAGGAAGGGGGACTTCCCTGGTGGTGCAGTGGTTACGAATCCGCCTGCCAATGCAGGGGACACGGGTTCGAGCCCTGGTCTGGGAAGATCCCACATGCCACGGAGCAACTAAGTCCGTGCGCCACAACTACTGAGCCTACGCTCTAGAGCCCACAAGCCACAACTACTGAAGCCTGTGCGCCTTGAGCCCGTGCTCCGCAACAAGAGAAGCCACCGCAATGAGAAGCCCGTACACCGCAATGAAGAGTAGCCCCCGCTCACCGCAACTAGAGAAAGCCCGTACGCAGCAACAAAGACACAACGCAGCCAAACATAAATAAATAAATAAAAATAAAACTACGAAGGGCTGAGGTTGGGAAAAGGGATAAAGACTGAAGTCTCCATGAACTTGAAGTGTAGGTTTGAGGCCATTGTTTTCAGAGAGGGATTTGTAAGTTTATTATTTTGGAGTAGGCACAGTTCAAGTGGTACGGTTTCACCTGTTTCTGGCTAAGGGATTTTGCATAAGTACCAGGGGGTGAAGCTTGCTACAGCATGGCAGTTAAAGATCTGAAGTTATGGTGTTGGATGGTTTGTGAAGTTAAAATTTAAAGTTGCGCGGGGCATGACCAGAGGGAAGCAGGGGAGGAAGACTTGAGGTTCATGGCTCTCAGGCTGGATGTTGATTTCAGTTGAACTGGTTCTGACTTGCACTTCCCCCTAATGATCGTAAATTCATGTTTTTCAGCAAATTTTCCAGGCCTTCGGAATCTGAGATCACCTTTGCTTCCCTGGGACTGGGTCCACCTTACGCTAAGACACACACACTAGTCTTACTGTAAATTAGTTCATACCTTTTCCTGCTTTCAAGAGAGTATCAGGTGAAGGCATTGAAGTTTAGGAAAGCAAAGAGTGGTGAGATGTGGAAAACGCTATCTCAATTCACCACCCTTACAATTTTGCTTGAGGCTATTCCAGTCAGGACTGCTACTGAGCAAAGATGACAACAGAAACAAAAACAAACCATAAAACTAACCTCCTACCCAAATCCCATAATGGTTTTGGAGAAGCACAGTGAGGCCAATGACCTCTAAAATGGCATTTCTTCTTCAATTGATTAGATATTTACTGCTCACTTATCACAACCCACAACCTCTATATGGGATTACATTGAACTCTGACCGTAGATAAGGTGCATTAGGTGATTAGGGTGGGTTGGGCTCCCATAACAGAGCTAATTTACCCTCCCCAATGCCCAACACCCAAGTCATTTCCAAGGAATTATTTATAAATAGTTGGATACAGTACGGTCAGGTGGTGAAGAAGTTTGTAAATCATTATTTTATTATATGAAGAAGTAGTTGCACTTCTCCTCCAGGTGAGGTAAATATTAACTTTCTAGCTGGAAAACTGAAGTCCTAATCATCTTGGCGACACTGTGGTCATATGACATACCTGGGGGCAGCTCCAGATGGCAGCATGTAAAACAAATGATAGGGGGCCTCAAGCAATATTTGATTAAGAATCGTTCTCTTTGTGGGAGGAAATCAGCACTCAAACCAGCTAAGCTGGCGAGCTCTCCTCCAGTGCCTGCTGCTGGGGCAGGATGTCTGGGGAAGTTTCACGAGGACAGTAACACCCCTCACTGCAGTAGGTGAGAAACAGTCACAGTGGGATCTACATAGGAAAGAAGACTTCAGACTGAAGACATGAAACGCCCACCAAAGCAGCAGGATTGAGGAAGGACACCAGGTCTCTCCATCCCATTGTCACTACGCTGTCCCAGTTCACCACCTTCCAGCCCTCACTTAGAACCTAGAAACTGCAGCAGCTTCCCAAAGGGCGTCCTGCCTCCTGACCCCCTCCATTCCATTCCCTAGTCTGCAGCCATCAGGCTCTTTCTAAAATGCCATTCTGGTTTTATCACCCCCTATTTGAGCCCATTACCTGGCTTCTCATTTCTCCCATTTCTCAGGATAAGGTCAACTTTGAGCATAGCTGAAAAGCTCTATTAATGACTCGACTTCTGCCTGCCACTCCCGGCTTCCATTCTTTACTACGTTAAACTTCTAGTTTGTTTAAACCGGTGAAGCTCTCTGGCTTCCTCTTCTGGGAACTCTCTTCCTCTTTTTACTCTGGTGAACTCCTCCTTACTTTTTAGGACTCCCTTTCGATATCCTAGTGGGCGCTCCTATAGCATTCTAAACTTCTATTATAAGTTACTGCATCTCTTAGGCTGTTTAATGATCTGCCCGTCTTGCTGTACAGTATTAGCTCATGGTGAGTGTTTAATATTCACCACACCCTATTAAGCATTTTCCTTGGCATATCTCATGTGATTCCCGTAAGAATCCTGTGAGGGAAACACTTGATGACAAATAATTAAACCGAGGCTCATGTTAAGTTATTTGCTTAAGTCCTACAGCTAGAAAGCTCCATAGGGCAAGATGGCGTTGCTCTTGCCTATCATTTGACCCCTGGCAACAAATGTATACCTAGCCCTTAGCTGTAGCTAGCACTCACCTTGCACTTAGAATGTGCTGGGCATATCTCAATCTTATGTCAATAGGATGGGGAAACTGAGATAAAGGTTAAGTGACCTGCCCATGGTCACACAGCGAGGAAGTAGCCAGGCTGTGATTTAAACCTAAGCATCTGGCTTCAGAACTTCTGCACGCTTAACCCTTAGACTGTCCTTCCTTTGCATGAGCAGAAATGCTTCAGGTTGCAGAAATGTTAAGGAAAGAGGTGAAACAGTCAATAAAGCAAAGCAAATCGAGACTACTTTTTTTTTTTTTGGCCGCGCCACGTGGCTCACGGGATTATAGTTCCCTAACCAGGGATTGAACCTGGGTTCCCCTGCAGTGGAAGCGCAGAGTCCTAACCACTGGACCACCAGGGAATTCCCCAAGACCATCTTTAATTAGGCAATTTGTTAGTCCTTCAGACAGCCTCCCATGAAGTCTTCACATTACCCACAACAGAAAGATAGATGCATAGTTCTCACCAAATGAAAACATGTCTGGAAGAAGAAACCATTTTCTATATTGTAGTGTCTCAGCTTCACTGAGCAGTAATCAGTGATTTAAAAAACATTCAACTAAAATTTCCTTTTTAACACTGCACTATATACTCAAATGACATTCTCTAGAGAAAATGGGGAGGGAAATCCGGTGGGATTATGGTGAAAAATTGCAGTCAGTCTGCTGTCTTGGAAGAGCACTGCTGTTGTCTGAGAAAAAGAGAAGAATGAAAAAATCCTTGCAGTTCCTAACAAGGCAAAAAAAAGTTTAACTTGGCCTTGTCAAGTATAAATAGGACTTGGGTGGCAGAGAGAAAAAAGCAAAGAAATGCTTTTGTAGTTGTATTTTTCTCCCTTCCCCAAATGGAAAATTTTATTGCTGTTTCTTCTGATTTCTGAATTGTTTTGATGGTTTCTGTGACACTGACTTGTTTTAAAAAATCATCTCAGCAGGCTTTTCCTTTTGATAAAACAGAAAAAATTTGACTAATTCATGGAAAACATTTTACTTTTTGGAGAATGGAGGGAGAATGATGACTTGGGGGATATGAAGGCAAGAGGATCTCTAAGGGAGTGAGGGATCCCCTCATCATCAGAAGATGCAGCTGGCAGTAATTGTCAGGAAGCTGAGGCTAGAACCTTATTTGACTTGGCTGCTGTCTTTTGTTAAGAGACAAGAGACAATGGTTGTTGATCAGGGATAATGGCTTGGTGATGGAGAGTTCACTGGATAAGGGACAGGACTTGTTCATGGATTTAAGAAGAAGAAGGTGATAGAAAAGGAAGAGACAAGCGTGATCCCTAGATGTGTGGCTTTGGTTTCTGGGTGGAGCCTGTTATTGACATAGGGAAGAAGAGATTTAGGGGAAAAAATGTTTAAATTCAATGTTGCACATGTTAAGTTTGAAATTTCTGCACGAGAGTCCTACCTGATCTCCCTTGTTCTACTCATACTCTGTTACAGTATCTTTTCACAGTGCAGCCGCAAGAGGATCCTTTTAAACTGTACTCAAAGCCATCCAATGACGCCACTTCCAGCTCCGAGTAAAAGCCAAAGTCATGGCCTCGTCTTCTACACACGTCCTTGTTCATTCCCTTCCAGCTGCACTGTTCTCCTTGCTGTCCCATGAACATACCAGGTACACTCCCATCTCAGGATCTTTGTAGTGTCTCTTTTTTTTTTCTGGAATGCTCTTCCTACAGATATCTTAGCTATCTTACTGACCTCACCTCTAAGCCTTTGCCCAGATTTCAGCATCTTGGTAAGGTCTACGCTGATCACCCTATTTAAAACCACGACTGCTCTTCCATCCCTAGCACTCTACTTTCTCTTTTTACATAGCACTTCTGTTTCATCACCTTCTATTATACCATGACCCTTTTTTTTTTTTTATGGCCATGCCGCATGGCTTGTGGGATCTTAATTCACCAACCAGGGATTGAACGTGGGCCCTCGGCAGTGAGATCACGGAGTCCTAACCACGGGACTGCCAGGGAATTCCCTATACTATGATTCTTTTATAAGGTCAATTGTTAATCTTCATTTCCTCTCGTTGGAGCGTAAGCATCACGAAGGAGAGAAATATGATACTAATATATCCCAAGAATCTAGAATATTCCATGAGTATGGTTAAATATGAGTAAAAATAATTATTCGATGTCTAAGAAATGTCAAATAGATGGTTGGATAGATGAGTCTAGACCTCAGAGGAGAGGTGAGGTCTGGAAGTATTCATCTGTGATAAATTAGTTAAAAATATGAGAAAGAATAAAGTTACCCAAGGTAAAGACATGACTAGGAAAGAGACATTCCAATTTTAAGACCCAGGAAGTGTCAACATTTTGACATCAGGTAGAGATGGAGAAACCAATAAAAGAAGGCAGATATTTAGAACCAGTAATGCAGGAGAAAAACCAGGAGATGCCTGGGTGGGACGGGGTGGGGGGAGTACTGTGTGAAGGAAAGAGGAGTCAACAATGTCATCTCCTCCTGTGTAGCTAGGTGAGATAAGCCTAGAAAATCCTCCATTATATTGGCAACAAAGGAGATCTTTGCCCACCTAGGTAGGAACGGTTTCTGGGAAGATGGAAGCTGAGGTGGGGTTTGCCAAAATGGCTTGAGGGGGACTTCCCTGGTGGTGCAGTGGTTAAGAATCCGCCTGCCAATCAGGGGACACAGGTTCAAGCCCTGGTCCAGGAAGATCTCACATGCCGAGGAGCAACTAAGCCCATGGGCCACAACTACTGAGCCCACGTGCCACAACTACTGAAGCCCGTGCACCTAGAGCCCATGCTCCGCAACAAGAGAAGCCACCGCAATGAGAAGCCTGCACACCACAACGAAGAGTAGTCCCCGCTTGCCACAACTACAGAAAGCCCGTGTGCAGCAATGAAGACCCAACACAACTGAAAAATAAATATAATAAATAAAATTCTTTAAAAAAAATGGCTTGAGGATATACTGGAGGACTGTACTTTAATATAACTCCACCAAATAAGAACAAAGGATAACAAGGGATAATAACTCACAGGGTCAGAACTGATAGGAAAGGAGACAGCAACAGATCAGCAATGTCAATACATTTTTGGAAGATGTGAAGAAGTAGAAGCTGACTTAACTTAGCAGAGCAGGGGGATATATGCCTATGTGCCTGGGGACAGTGGCAGAATTGAGGAGTTTTAATGATGAACAAGTCAGTTTGCCATGTAGAACTCTTTAGATGTTCTGCACTTGGATCCAGCAGGTACTACAGAAGGTAAAGGTAATATGCCTGGATAGAAAGAGGGATGGTGGTTGAAAATTTTTATAGAATAGTTGAGCTCACTGATTCCCTTCCTTACATGACCTACCCAGAGGACCACAAATCCATGTACCTCCAGCCTGCCCAAAGAGTTTTATGCTCTGGAGAAACTGCATCAGAGAGAGACACTTGACTTTGGGACACCACGTCTAAGACAAGGATAGAACAAGGCATGGAGTTATTATTTTTTTTTCCATGGGTTTCGAATGAAAGTTTTATTTTTGAATTCCCATTGAAATAAATATGTTAATCTTTGAAAAATATTTGGTTACATGCCACAAAAATTATCCCTAGAGCCCCCAGTGATAGTCATGCCCCATTCTGGAAAACACTACCATAGGGAATTACTGGAGGTACCCTTGGGGAGGTAGGATGAGGCCACTGTTGAGCAAAGGGTCATCTGTGTCCCAAGTAAGCTGCCTGCTGCTGTTCACAATTCTCTGAGCCCCAGACCTACCAGCATATTTGATCTTATCTTTCCTGGCTGGCAACACTTTGGTGGCTCCCTATTCTCTTCTAGATAGAAGAGTAAATAAGGCATGGAGTTATAAATGTGGGGATTAAGTAAAATTTTTCATACTGAATTATAATTCTTAGACTCCCTTCTCCTGCTGTACTCCCAGAATTCTGTGAACAGATTGGAGAGTAGATTGGAGAATGTAAACTACACACACAAAAAGACTGACAGATACTGGTACTTTCAGAATCATACAATAAAAAGGTGGTGTCTTAGTCTGCTCAGACTACTATAACAAAATATCATAGACCGGGTGGCTTAAACAACAGACACATTTCTCACAGTTCTGAAGGCTGGGAAGTCCAAGATCACTGGAAGGTACAGTGTCTGATGAGCGCCCTCTTTCGGACTTGCAGACAGCTGCTCTCTTCCTCTTCTTATAAGGCCAACAATCCTATTGCATTTATTACCTCATTTAATCTTTTTTTAAAAAAAACTAATTAATTAATTTATTTTTGGCTGGGTTGGGTCTTTGTTGCTGCACACGGACTTTCTCCACTTGCAGCGAGCGGGGGCTACTCTTTGTTGCGGTGGGCGGGCTTCTCATTGCAGTGGTTTCTCTTGTTGCGGAGCACAGGCTCTAGGCGCATGGGCTCAGTAGTTGTGGCTCGCGGGCTCTAGAGCACAGGCTTAGTAGTTGTGGCACATGGGCTTAGTTGCTTTGCGGCATGTGGAATCTTCCTGGACCAGGGATTGAACCCGTGTCCCCTGCATTGGCAGACGGATTCTTAACCACTCTGCCATCAGGGAAGTCCCACCTCATTTAATCTTAATTACCTCCTAAAAACCCTATCTCCAAATACAGTCACATTGGGGTTAGAGCTCCAACATATTAATTTAGTGGGGGACACAATTCAGTCCATATCAGTGAATAAGAAATAAACACTGATAGTGTGCCTTTTTATACATTTGGGATCTGGTTTAAATGGCAGTTATCCCACCTTGATTAATACAAGCAATTCCAACAGAGGAGAATAGTGAAAAGAGAGCCACGCACCATACTTTTCTAGAGGGCAACTAACCTCTCCTGCCTAGAACCGAACATAGGGGGCTTCTGGAGGAAGGGCACCAAACGAAAAATGGAACCGATTTGTTCAAACATTTGAGAAAAACTATTGGTAAAGGTTCAGCAAGTCTATTGAAGCATTTAGAAAAAAATAAATGATAAGCACATGGGAAGCTACGCAAGGCAATTTCAACTCCAGGAAAAACAAAATGTTGGATGGAAAGAAAATATTCATAACATGCATCTTGGGTTAAACAGGGAATCGTTACTGGGCATAGAAATGTAAATGATGGCCGACTTAGCCAAAAATTATAAGGTTACATGAAGCGGATGAAGAAGGAAAGGGAAGTTGTGTGTGTGTGTGTGTGTGTGTGTGTGCGCGCGCGTGTGTGTGTGTGAGATATAACATACTTTAACTTCTGAAACAGGCGGTGTTTAGGAAATGTTTAAAATAGCTCAAGAAATAGCAGTATAATCCTATAAAAATGTGTCAATAATTACTAGTAGAAAGAGAATAAAAGTTGAAAGTGGGGGTGTTTCCATTGGGAGTGAGTGGGGTGGGGAGCAAGACCGTAGACTGGGCCAGGGAGTGTGGTTTTCACTAGAGCCTTTTAGTACTAGATGAATATTTAAAACTTATTTGCATATATTGGACAAAAATCAGATACACAAAACTTTTCAAAATATATTGTACGTATACTTCAATAAAAAAACTAAAAAATGTATATTATATGGGACAAATGCTGTATGATCTCACTTAAATGTGGACTCTAAAAAATACAACAAACTAGGGCTTCGCTGGTTGCGCAGTGGTTGAGAATCTGCCTGCTAGTGCAGGGGACACGGGTTCGAGCCCTGGTCTGGGAAGATCCCACATGCCGCGGAGCAACTAGCCCCGTGAGCCACAATTACTGAGCCTGCGCGTCTGGAGCCTGTGCTCCGCAACAAGAGAGGCCGCGATAGTGAGAGGCCCGCGCACCGCGATGAAGAGTGGCCCCCACTTGCCGCAACTAGAGAAAGCCCTCGCACAGAAATGAAGAGCCATACACAGCCATAAATAAATAAATAAAATAAAATAAAAACAACAACAAACTAGTGAATATAACAAAAAAGAGACAGACTCACAGATATAGAGAATAAACTAGTGGTTACCAGTGGGGAGGGGGGAGGGGAAGAGGGACAAGATAGGGGTAGGGGATTACAAGATACAAACTACTGTGTATAAAATAAACAAACTACAAGGATGTATTATACAGCAGAATATAGCCAATATTTTATAATAACTGTAAATGGAGTATAACCTTTAAAAATTGTGAAGCGATGTGTTGTATACCTGAAACTTATATAATGTTGTGAAGCAACTATACCTCAATTAAAAATTAAATACATAAAATATATCATACAGGAAGTTTAAAAAAAGAGATAGGAAGTGCGGACAGCTCTTTCAAGAAGCTTTGCTGGCCGAGGGGAGCAAAGGGATGGGGTAGCAGCTCAAACATTCAAGGGTGGATCTAAATTTTTTTTTTTTTTTTTTTGCTTGAGACACGCAGGATCTTAATTCCCCGACTAGGGATTGAACCCACGCCCCTTACGGTGGAAGCTCAGGAGTCCTAACCACTGGACTGCCAGGGAATTCCCTGGATCTAAATATTTTTAAATTAAAGTGAGAATACTTAGTTACCAAATCAAATAGTGCAGGGTTTATAATGGAAAGCAAAGTTTCCTGCCCCACACACCCTTTCCAACACATTGCTTTCCATTTGCTTGTAAACATTTAAACTATGGCTTCTCTCAGCCCGGTAGCATTAGCGCAGTTTAGTGCCCTGGGAGAGGAGGGCAGAGACAGGATTTCTGCCAGTGGAGAGCAGTGTCTCACCAGTCCGTGAGCAAGCCGACTGGCACACTGCTCAGCCCAGGTCTTACCACCACCCAGCCCGTACGGAGAGAGGAAAGCCCAGAGGGGAAGCTGAGAAGCACGCAGTTAGGGCATTTTTGTGGTGCTACTCTGCAGAATCCTGTGATGTCTCAGAATCACAGAGTCCTCATTACGACCTGTGCAAAGGGGAAAGAAAAATCCAGTTCTGTTTGCGGCATAGCTTAAAGCTGTGAGGTCTAAATTCGATTTGGGGAAGTCAGGAGAGTGACTTCTTCCCTCTGCCCCCATTGAGAAGAAAAGGTGAAAAGAGGCTCACAAAAGTTTCTGTTGTATCTTTATCCAGACCCTGTATACCATAATTATAAAGAGGCATAGGATGGTTTTTGTGGTCACACCTCTACTGAGGGTGCTGTAGGTAGGGATAAATTTTATTGCACGCAAGTGCCTATAATCATAACAATATATTGTAAACATACAGTGCTTACTTTCTGAGCATTAATGAAACAACCATACTAGTACAGAAGAACAACCAGATCTATGAGAGATTTTAAGATAAACATAAAAAGTCCCTAAGGAAAATGACCTGTAGATCATTATCTAATGATTTTTTTTTTTTTTTTTTTTTTTTTTTTTTTTTGCGGTATGCGGGCCTCTCACTGATGTGGCCTCTCCCGTTGCGGAGCACAGGCTCCGGACGCGCAGGCTCAGCGGCCATGGCTGACGGGCCCAGCTGCTCGGCGGCATATGGGATCTTCCCGGACCGGGGCACGAACCCGCGTCCCCTGCATCAGCAGGCAGACCCCCAACCACTGCGCCACCAGGGAAGCCCTAGCTAATGATTTTTAAAGATTATATTTTACATTGTTTGACATACTATGCTTCTTCTTTTACAGCATGTTTAAGAGGATGACAGTTCTGCCGGGTTTCATGTAATGTCATTCATTATAAAAATTACTGAACTCGGGCTTCCCCGAGTCCGGGAAGATCCCGCATGCCGCGGAGCGGCTGGGCCCGTGAGCCATGGCCGCTGAGCCTGCGCGTCCGGAGCCTGTGCTCCGCAATGGGAGAGGCCACAACAGTGAGAGGCCCGCGTACCGCAAAAAAAAAGACTAAAAAAAAAAAAAAATTACTGAACTCGAATGCTAGAGACAGGGCTAGTGTGCAGACGTATGCCACTGCCCTGGAGTGGGGATTCATTTTGGAGGGAAGTCGTGGTAGCTAACTTGGGAAGAGTCAGCCAACCACTTCCAGATGGATATTTCATAATATTCCCCAACAGGGACCTAGCTCCCTGACATCTTCCATGATGCTGTCCGTCTCCTGAAATGCTGATAGAGCAGTAAAGGCTCCACACCCTTTAGCTGTGCTGCGTGGCTACACTAGCCTGGAAGACAACACTCAGATGCCTTCAGGGACCAGACAAGTGAGTAAAATGGGAGTGAGCGTGAGACCCAAGAGTACATGGATTACATCAAACCCACACTTACACATACACATACACACACCAGCCGCTCTGTGCTGGCCCAACAAGAGTCTGCTGCTCGCTTCTTTCCCAGGGGCTAGCAATCTGTGATCTCTGCTTAGCTGTGGGAATAATGCTCCCTGCGCAAACTCAGACCTTAACTTCCCTCGAGAGTCACCAGGGTTTCTGACTCCATCCTGGAGCAGAACCAATTTAGGCCTCAAGTAGTTAATCCAAAATGACTGTCTGAAGTCCCACCTAGCCTTTAAGGCCTGCTCAAAGCCCCACTCCTCCATGAAATCATCCCTTTCTCCCTCAGAGAGGGAGCCTTACCTTCTGCTAGCTCTGCTTTGCACCTCTGTCACAGGAGTTCCACTGTCTTCTGTTACAACAGCTTGGATTTGTGTCAGCTTCAGCCCCCAGATCGCAGGGCCCAGCCTTACTATGTAAACCTATATAACTCTCTGTAAAATTTAAATGAAGGGATTTCTGAGTATTTAGAAATTATTTTAAAATCCTAGAAATGTATTCAAAGAAAAGAGTACCTCCCACCTATTCTCTCAGTGTTTCCCAAACTGGTGTTCCTCCAAGCATTAGTCCCAAAAGATGCTCCCTGAGAAGTGCTCTGTGGTCAAATGCTGCAGTCTATATCCTGATGGAGTCACAAGGCACACTGGCATTGTAAAGGCTCTGAGAAAATGAGGAGAAATTAAAGAAAAGTTTACTTTTTTCACCCAGGATTCTCTTCCTATATTTGGCCATGGGATCCTTTTAATGGGATCATTTAAGGACTTGCTCCTTGGAATGTAGCCCTTGCAGAGGCAGCAAGGACAGACTCTGGCTCCAAGCTGCCTACAACCCAATCCTCAGCATTCATTGTCCTTGAGCAAGTTACTTGACCTAAGCAAGTTACTTGCCTAAACTGTCTCATCTGTAAAATGGGCGTAATAGTAAGACATACTCTTATAGGGCTATTGTGAAGGTTAAATGAGTTAATACATATAAACTATGTATCTCAGCCTAAATTTGGAGTTTTGGTCAGAAAATCAGGCCTCTCTCCCTAATTCAGATTCAGAAAAAAATCAGAAATAAGATGTCATCAAACTATTGGCTTTGCTACCAATAAAAGCTGTTTGGAGGAAGCTTTGCTATTCCGTTTGTGAATAGGACTCACCACCTCACCCACTGCACCCCCATTTGATTCCAGCCTCTCAATCACAGGCAGAGATGGATACACAGGTTTTCTTGGTAGGGTCAGGTAATTACAGCAGAGTGAACAAAATACGTGTTTGTCTTGTGTATTAGTTTGTTAGGGCTGCTCTAACAAAGTACCACAAACTAGGTGGCTTAGAGCGACAGAAATTTACTGTCTCACAGTTCTGGAGTCTAGAAGTCGGAAATCAAGGTGTCCTCAGGGCCATGCTCCCTCTGGAACCTGCAGGGGAAGGATCCTTCCTTGCTTCTTCCAGTTTCTCTCGCCCCAGATGTTCCTTGGCTTGTGGAAGCATGATTCTCATCTCTGCTTTCATCATCACACGGCATTCACCCCGTCTGTTCTCACACAGCCTTCCCCTCCACGTGTGTCTGTCTCTATGTCTAAATGTTCCCTTCTTTATAAAGACATCAGTCATATTGGATTAGGGACCACACAAATGACCTCATTTTTTTTTTCTTCCTCTTCTTTTTTTTTGGCTGTGCTGTGCGGCTCGCGGGATCTTTGTTCCCTGACCAGGGATCGAAACTGTGCCCCCTGCAGTGGAAGCATGGATTCTTAACCGCTGTACTGCCGGGTGAGTCCCATGACCTCATTTTAACTTGGTTACCTCGGTAAAAACCCTATTTCCAAATAAGGTCCCATTCTGAGGTACTGGGGGTCAGGACTTCAACATATCCTTTTTAGGAGGACACAATGCAATCCATAACATCCTGAGACCAGGCCATCCAACATAGAGGAAAAGGGACTGAAGATCATTTCTGATCCTTCTTCCCCACGTCACCAGTCAGAGACATCATGTCTCCTTGCTTGGGGAGGAGTGAAAGGGGGTCAAGGAAGTCCAGAAGTGCTCCCGAGTCCTTTCTCTCCTCCTCCGGCTGGAATTGAGAAATCTCCCCCCACTCTACAGAAAATGAGGAAGTAGGGAAACATCCCCATTCCCACCCCCATTGCCAAAATGCAGTCCAAGGATGACTGGGTTTAAATAGGTCTTCAGAACTGCTTGTGGTCCTGCCTTCAAATTTGCCAGTCGGAGTCCCTCCGTCTCTCCTGGGGCTCAAGGGTATACCTGCGTGTACCGAAAAAACTGGTTACCTAGATGCTGGGGAACTTGAGGACTCCCTGGTGTTGCACTTGGGGCCACGTTCAGTTGGCTGTGCCCTTGGGAACAAGGTTCTTTCAAGCCTGACCTTTTCTGGGGGATGGGGGAGAAAATATCCTCATTAGTCTTAGAAACAACTATTAGCAGCTAATACACAACAGCAATATATATTTAGATTTTTAATAAAGATTTGGATGAGGGGAATGAATATTCAATGATGAGGGGAAAAGATGGAGGTACACACCAAGCAAAGACAGTGTTTCAAATGGCCATGCATAGAACAAGTCAGGTGTCTTCGCTGGGGGAGAGGAGTTACAGTTGTTGAGTGTTTACCCTGTGCCTCACACGTACTAGCTTGTTTAATCCTCACACCCTGTGAGTCTGGCTGGTGCGCTGTGCGGCAGGGCCATCTGTCTCTAGGGCTTGTCCTCTTAAACACTGAGCTACACAGCCTCCTTTGTCTGAAACACAGGAGTTTGCTCTTACCTCTGTGTCCTGAAAACAGTTTATGTAATTTCTTCCACAGCACTGAATACATCTGGAGCTATTCCCTTCCTTGATTGTGAGCCCCTCCAGGACAGGAACTGGTCCACACTCACCTTCACTGCCTAATTTGCTGTCACCTTGTAGGTAACTTTTTGATTAAATCAACGAATAACTTTTTACCAAAGAACCCTTGCAGATTTTTCTGATCCACACACTTAGTACAGTCTTCAAAGTAGTATGATTCATGACTTGTGACTGCGTCACACGCAGAAACAGACACCCAGGCTAATGACCTGTATTACAGCAGTGACAATATGCTGACCAGTCTCTTCCATTACTTAGAACTTTCCCCACAGTTTAAACTGAGAGAGCCCGATTTCTTCCTGGGTCTCTTCGTGGAAGTGTCCAGGGCACGATGCTCAATGCCAGGTGCCTTGGTGTCTTCAGGGAACCTGCTGAGTGGTCACTGACTCAGGCTCTTCCTAAAATAGGTGGGACAGGGGTGACTCTGGGCCATTGTCAGTAGAGAACCGCAGATCAATCTGTTGCCCCGTTCAAATCTGGAGTTCATTTACATAGTGAATTTTGGAACACAAGGAATTGGCTGACCTTTGTGTTACATTCTGCTTCCCACGAGGTGCCCGATTTCTGGAACCCCTGGGGCATAGGCTTGGTTTAATAACTTCACAGAGGGACATGCGCCTATTAGAAGAATCTCAAATCAAAATCTAATGGGAGCTGACCATGTGACCTGCTTTGGGAAATGGAAGGAGAGAAAGCCCCAGCTATTAGCTGCTTATTTAAACTAAACACCCTGGTCCTTGTGCTACTCTAGATGATTTTCTCATATAGAACAAATGGAAGAGCAGGGGAAAATAATACGTTCATGAGATAATGGCAGGTACTGGAGGCTGAGTGGAAGCCAAACGGTAGGAATTGTGGCAAAGACTTTATCTCTTCTGTTTTCTAAACTCAGAGAGAAAAATGAATATTACTTCTTGGCCTGCTGGTCTCTGGGCAGCTTGGATCTTTAAGTACTTGTCCAGTAGTTTCTATTTCTTCATTCATTCATTTATTAGTTTATCAATTTATTAGTTTATCCATTTATTAATTTCCTCAATAAGCATTTATTGTGTACCTACTTTGTGCTTGGCACTAGGTAGGACACTGAGGATATAGAGATGAGTGAGACCTATTGCCTGTCCTCCAGGGTTTAGGGAAGAATTTAAACATGGAAATGGAGTAGACCGAAGACACTTTGAAGGCAGGGATGGGGACTTATTCATCACAGTAACACCAGTCCCTGGCATGGTGGCTGGCATGTAGGAAGCATTTAATAAATGTTTACTGAACGACTTAATGAAGGTATTGGTCATACATTAATAAAACAATGATAACATTGTAAGTTAAATGACTAAATAAATGTAATATAGTTGAAGACTTCAAACAATACCAAAAAGGGACTTGCATGGTAGTAACTTAAATGAGATTTGCTAGTTGGAAAAATATCCCGATATAATCTATACTGTAAACATTCTTTAACATATTGAAACCTCAACTGTGCTACAGCGCTGCTGAGTTCTACCTATGTTTTAAATGATTCATCCTGAGTTAGAAGTCCCGAGGTAGAGTGTTCTTCCTTAATACTAGCTAATGTTTCCTTCAGCTGTGGCTCAACCTGAGTGAAATAACTGATGCAAGAAGGGCATCAATTGTTCTAGTCACCTCTGTGAAAAGAATAGCATGGCACGGGACGATATTTGCTGTGAGGACATTTTAAACAGCGAGTGCGGGTGTGTTTGTGTTCTTACTGATTTCTGATAGCACTTTTAAAATAGAAGCCATAAATTATGGATAGCCAAGACCTATTAGGAACTGCAAGGGAACTACACTTAAAATAAATGGCCCAAGAACTGTAAAGTCAGCTGACTTAGAGCAAGAGATTTGGGGGGTGGGGAAGGCCCTATTTTGAGTAAATGACATTCAGCTAAGAGCTGAAGCCTGGACTTGGAGTTAGCAGAGTGTGTGTGTGCGTGTGTACATGTGCCTGTGTGTGTGAGGAGTGCAAGATGAGTGCTGAGGACATGGGAAGCGTCCTGGGCTGAAGGAACATCGAAGATCCCGTGGGGGAAGCTTGGCTCTTTCGGGAAACTGAAAGCAAGCTGGCGTGGTTGTCATGTGGTGTGTGTGAAGCAGAGATGGGTATGAGTTGAAGCTGGAGGCAGGCAGGGGCCACGCCATTCAGGGCTTCGTGGGCCATGTGTAACATTTGTGATTTATCCTAAGGACGGAGCGTGTTTGCTGGTGACCTGCTGTGGGAAGACGGGTTGGGGTGTACGCCAGCTGTTAACCTGAATGGTGGTGCTTCTCTTCTTGTAAGTGACCCGGGATTGGAGTGTGACCTTGGGTGCAATGCCAGTGAAACAGGGTCACATTTCATAACACATTTTGTAGGTTATCAATTATGGTGATAGTGCTTTATCAAGGTAGTGAAAAAGGAATGCAATCATGCAGGAAAATACTTCACGTTTGTTTGATCGCCCCCAAACCTCGAACACCATGAGCACGTGTGCAGACGTTCAGGAAGGCAGTCAGTGAACACCACGGTCCCTGCTGACAGCAGAGTCTGCAAACAATTGTTCACCCCACATCCTGCCCTACTAGAACTTCTCCTTGTAAGCTGCTCCCTCCTGCCCCTCAGTTCAGGAAACAGGAGGGAAGTTTCAACAACTCACTCACTGGACCCTTCTCTTAAGCTTGAAAAAAATTTTTTTCTTGTATGTTTCTTAGGAAAGGGTAACCAAAAATTACCAAGCTGCAAAATCTTTGACATTCCAAAGCATCGCCTATGGTGCTGCCCATATTCGCAAAGCCTGGGCTGGGACTTTTTTTTTATATCAAATTGTTTTTATTGAAGTGTAGTTGATTTATAATGTTTTGTTAATTTCTGCTGTACAGCAAAGTGATTCAGTTATACATATATATGTATATATATACATTATTTTTTAAATATTCTTTTCCATTATGGTTTATTATAGGATATATATATATATATATTTTTTTTTTGGCTGCTTTGGGTCTTCATTGCTGTGCGTGGGCTGTCTCTAGTTGCAGCGAGTGAGGGGTTACTCTTTGTTGCGGTGCGCGGGCTCCTCATTGCGGTGGCTTCTCTCGCTGTGGAGCACAGGCTCTAGGCATGCAGGCCTCAGTAGTTGCAGCACATGGGCTTAGCAGTTGCAGCACGTGGGCGCTAGAGTGCTTGGGCTTCAGCAGTTGCAGTGCACGGGCTCTAGGGCATGCGGGCTTCAGTAGGTGTGGTGCGTGGGCTCAGTAGTTGTGGCTTGTGGGCTCCAGAGCACAGGCTCAGTAGTTGTGGCACACACGTCTAGTTGCTCTGCGGTATGTGGGATCTTCCCAGACCAGAGATCGAACCCGTGTGCCCGAATTGGCAGGCAGATTCTTAACCACTGCGCCACCAGGGAAGTCCTATCATAGGAAATCAAATACAGTTCTCTGTGCTATACAGTAGGACCTTGCTGTTTATCCATTGGGATTTTGTTTTTGATTAAGATTCTAACAATAATTCCAAGGAGCAGGTACCTTATAAGATGTTTATTGTAAGTATGTAATTCAACATGTTTTGCATTTCACTTGGGAAGTGATTTCTTTTTCTTTTTAAATTTGGTGAATGGGAAGAATATAAACAGTTATGTGTTAAAACCTACCCCAATGAACCAGGGAAAAACTTATGGATTAGTAGAGGAAAGGGCTATCATTTCAAGTTATGTTTCTATGAGTTCAGCCATCAAATATGAAAAAAAAGTTGTTGCTTAAAAGCATTATTGATAGACTACCAGGTGGATTATATATAATCTATTGTCTACAGATGTATTAGGTTAGAAGAGTAATAAATTCTCGGCTTTAAGTAAATACAGATCACAACCATGACTGCTACAGAATGAATCTGAATGAGTTGGAGAGGCAATGGACTAATTGTTTCAAAAGACAGAATGAGAACAAAAATATGGTAGGAATGCACAGTATATGTGAATTCTGCTCAGTAGATGAACAACAGCCTCCTTTCCTAAAGAAGTAAATCTGAATTAATACTTATCCCATTAAGTGCCTTAGTTCATAGAAAAATAACTTTGCTTTCCTCTGTTTCATCTGCCTAATCTTAAGAAAAATGGAAGATAATAATAATCTCGACAACTAGAAATATGACCATGAAAAAAATGATTCTAAAGCCACTGGCAGATCCAGTGGATCCGCAGAACTGAACAGTATGCAGTTTGAACAAATATTTCTCAAGTCATACTGCCATGGGACTGTGAAGTTGGCCTTCTAGAGAGCACAGCCTGGCCATTCTTATCCCCTAGCTAGTCTTGGACCATGAGACTGGATATAGCCAGCTGAACTAAACAGTCTAACCATAAAATGTGATATAAACAAGATGAGAAGAGACTCAGTGTTCCATAAATACTTCATCATTACTGTTACTGATTCTCCATTGCCCACTGATTCCCATTTTTAAAATCCAGATGGGGCTTCCCTGGTGGCGCAGTGGTTGAGAGTCCGCCTGCCGATGCAGGGGACACGGGTTCGTGCCCCGGTCCGGGAGGATCCCACATGCCACGGAGCGGCTAGGCCCGTGAGCCATGGCTGCTGAGCCTGCGTGTCCAGAGCCTGTGCTCCGCAACGGGAGAGGCCACAACACTGAGAGGCCCGCATACCGCAAAAAAAGAAAAAAAATCCAGATGATTCCATGCTAGAGTACAAGGAAGATGAGCACTTCTCAGCTGTGAAAATGGCATGAAGGTGAGAGAGTAAAATTCTGATTCTCATTCAGAGCCCAGATGATTCCAAATGCTTTGTACCATATTTTAACTGTTTCAAAATTAATTTTTCTTTGCAGTTACTTAGTTTTCAAGAAACTTAAGGACGCATTTAGGTAACATGCTAATATTTAAAGAATGATCCCTAAAAGTGTTGCTCCTAAGATTTATTAATTAATAGTTGAGAAGGCTAATAAAGAAGGAAAGGGTTTGACCATGCTAATCACTGTTTTATTTAGAATTGTACACAGAGTTCTTCTGATTTTATAGCTTGTGTTGATGCTTTTTTTTGGTGTTATAGTTAAAGTACATTAGAGTATTATTAAAATAGAAAATGTTGGGAATACACCTGGCGGTCCAGTGGTTAGGACTCAGTGCTTTCACTGCAAGAGCCCGGGTTTGATCCCTGGTTGGGGAAGTAAGATTCTGCAAGCCATGCAGCATGGTAAAAAAAAACAAGAAAGAAAGAAAGAGAGAGACTGAGAGAGAGAGAGAGAGAGAGAGAGAGAGAGAGAGAAAGAAAGGAAAGAAAGAAAGAAAGAAAGAAAGAAAGAAAGAAAGAAAGAAAGAAAGAAAATGTTATGTAATTTCTCTATTCTAATATCTCACACTTTATATAAAGATTCTTTATAATCTCCCAACAACAAGTTGTGAAGTCTTTAAAAATAAAAAAAATAAATGCTGAGAACACAAAATACATAACTTCTTCAATAAACTGGACGTTTCTGATATAGCTATAATCAAGAAAAGAACTGTTAGTGTTGCAGATGACATGATACTACACATAGAAAATCCTAAAGATGCCACCAGAAAGCTACTAGAGCTCATCAATAAATTCAGTAAAGTTGCTGGATACAAAATTAATACACAGAAATCTGTTGCATTTCTATACACTAACAACGAACTATCAGAAAGAGAACTTAAGGAAACAGTCCCATTTACCATCACATCTAAAAGAATAAAATACCTAGGAATAAACCTACCTAAAGAGGCAAAAGACCTGTACTCCAAAAACTATAAGATGCTAATGAAAGAAATTGAAGACCACATAAATAGATGGACAGATATACCATGTTCTTGAATTGGAAGAATCAGTATTGTCAAAATGACCATATATCCAACACAGTCTATAGATTCAATGCAATTTCTTTCAAAATACCAATGGTATTTTTCACAGAACTATAGCAAATAATTTTAAAATCTGTATGGAAACACAAAAGACCCCAAATAGCCAAAACAATCTTAAGAGGAACAGAGCTGGAAGAATCAGACTCCCTGTATTCAGACTATACTACAAAGTGACAGTAATCAAAACAGCATGGGGACTTCCCTGGTGGTCCAGTGGAATCCACCTTACAATGCAGGGGACACAGGTTCAATCCCTGGTTAAGGAACTAAGATCCTACATGCTGCAGGGCAACTAAGCCCACACGCCACAAATACTACTACTGAGCTCATGTGCCTCAACTAGAGAGACTGCGGGCTGCAAATTACAGAGCCCACACACCCTGGAACCCATGCGCCACAGCTAGAGAAGAGAAAACCCTCACTCCACAACTAGAGAGAAACCTGCACACCACAATGAAGAGCCTGTGTGCCGCAGTGAAAGATCCCGCATGCCTCAACGAAGATCCCACATGCTGCAACTAAGACCCGAGGCAGCCAAAAAAAAACAAAATTAAAAATTAAAAAAACAAATACAAAATAAATAAATCTTAAAAAAAAAACAGTATGGTACTGGCACAAAAACAGACATATAGATCAATGAAACAGAATTGAGAGCCCAGAAGTAAACCCATGCACTTATGGCTGATTAATCTACCACAAAGGGTATGAGAATATACAATACAATGGAAAAAAGACCGTTTCTTCAATAAGTGGCACTGAGAAAACTGACAGCTACATGTAAAAGAATGAAATTAGAATATTCTCTAATACTGTACACACAGAGAAACTCAAAATGGATTAAATACCTAAATGTAAGACCAGAAAACATAAAACTCCTAGAAGAAAACATAGGCAGAAGACTCTTTAACATAAGTCAGTTGACATAAATGTGTCTCCCCAAAGGAAACACAAGCAAAAATAAACAAATGGGACCTAATTAAACTTAAAAACTTTTGTACAGCAAAGAAAACCATCAGCAAAATGAAAAGACAACCTACTGCATGGGAGATAATATTTGCAAATGATATGACCAATAAGGGTTTAATATATAAACAGCTCATATAACTCAATAACAAAAAAAGAAACAATCCAATTAAAAAGTGGGCAGAAGACCTGAATACACATTTTTCCAAGGAAGACACACAGATGGCTAATTACATTGCTAATCATTAGGGAAATGTAAATCAAAACCACAATAAGATGTCACCTCACACCTCTCAGAATGGCTATCATCAAAAAGATCACAACTGGGCTTCCCTGGTGGCACAGTGGTTAAGAATCTGCCTGCCAATGCAGGGGACACAGGTTCGAGCCCTAGTCCAGGAAGATCCCACATGCCACGGAGCAACTAAGCCCATGCGCCACAACTACTGAGCCTGTGCTCTGGTGTCCGCAAGCCACAACTACCGAGCCCACGCACCACAACTACTGAAGCCCAAGCACTCTAGCGCCCACGTGCTGCAACTACTAAGCCCACGTGTTGCAACTACTGAGGCCCGCGTGCCACAACTACTGAGCCCGTGAGCCACAACTACCAAGACCCCGTGCCACAACTACTGAAGCCTGCTCTCCTAGAGCCTGTGCTCTGCAACAAGAGAAGCCACTGCAATGAGAAGCCTGCGCACCACAACGAAGAGTAGCCCCTGTTCGCCGTAACTAGAGAAAACCTGCGTGCAGCAACGAAGACCCAACGCAGCCAAAAATAAATAAATAAAATAAATAAATGTATTAAAAAAATAAAAAATAAAAAAATACAACAAACTAGTGAACAGAACAAAAAAGCAGCAGACTCACAGGAATAGAGAACAAACTAGTGGTTACTAGTGGGGAGAGGGAAGAGGGGGCAAAGTAAGAATAGGGGAGTAAGAGGTTAAAAACTGTCAGGTATAAAATAAGCTACAAGGTGGTGGGAGTTGCAAAATGATACAATCTCTTTGGAAAACCATTTATTAGTTTCCACTAGAGTCATGCTTCATGATACAGCAGTTCCACTTTTCATCCCCCAAAGAAATAAATGCATATACCCTCTCATTTGTACATTATATTCATAGCTGTTTTATTCATAATATCCAGAAGATGAAACAATGCAAGTGTTCAGCACACAAACGGATAAATAAACTGTGATAATTTACATAATGGAATACTACCCATCACTTTAAAACAAGATGGCTCCAACATAAGACGGAGAAATCTCACAGATACTCTATTGCATGAAAGAAGCCAGGCACAAAAGAGTTCTAGTATGTGATTCCATTTATATACAGTTTAAGAACAAGCAAAACCAGAAGATGTTTTCAGAAGTCAGAACAGTCATCAACCCTTCAGGGAAAAGAGTGAAAAGTGCATGAAAGAATCTTATAGAGGGCAGGAAATATTCTACAGTTTTATCTTAATGGTGGTTATTCAGATGTATACATATGTAAGAATTCAAACTATAATGCTTAAGATTAGTGCACTTTATGCACTTTGCTATATGTATGTTATTTACTCACTAAGTAAAATAAAGTTGGTCAGATCTGCAATCAATCAATCAATCAAGCAATCAGTCAATAAAATAAGCTACAAGGGTATATTGTACAACACAGGGAATGTAGCCAATAGTTTATAGTAACTATAAATGAAGTATAACCTTTAAAATTGTGAATCACTGTATTGTATACCTATAACATATAATATTGTACTGCAATAAAATAAATAAAATAAAATAAAAACAAGTAAATGCTGAGAGCACAAGGTGCATAACTTCAATAAACTGAGAGTTTTCTGATATAGCTATAATCAAGAAAAGAAACTCCTGAAATAGTAACCAAAAATTAACTCTGCATATCCTATACGTTTCACATATGTCAATAAATTATAAGTCAGATGAAATCCAAAATTCTGTTAGTTATTTTAAAAAGAGGAGAGAACATCTAGATCCTGAGCTATTTTGGAGTTACAGCAATTGAGATACTAATTTTACGTGTACAGTTGAGAGGCCTCATCTCCCTGCCTTGCTCCCACCAGCTGCCTTTATCTGAACACTTTTCATGGGACAGTGGGAAAAATGGAAAAAAGGATGGTCATTTGAAACTGTTTCTTCAGATTCCTTGGCAGAGGAACAAACTCACTGCCTAAAATACCAGAAATTTTCAATGAGGCGATAATAAATCTTTTTGATTTGAGCCACGGTTATTTTCACGTACTTAATACATTTTATTTGCTTAAAGAATAGGCCTTATTAACAAATGCTTTTTGGTGTTATGTTTATATCCTGATGCATAAAAACATAAACTCTATCTGCTAACTATGGGATTAACTTCAATTAATTTTCAAGATTTGAAAGGATTTAAGATTTTTTTTAAAAATTTTAGGTAAAGCACAACAATGTAATTTTTAGCCTACTGATTAATTCCAACACCTGAGGTTATGTTTCCTACAAAGATCTATGCTTGGACTTTGGATTGTAGATTTTCCACACCCAGCGCTTCTACATCATCCAATTCTCTGGAGGTCATTTCATAGGTTGCTAGAATCTCTTAGAAGGAGGAAAATTAGTCCATTGTTTTATTTCAGGAGTTCTAGTAACTGAGGTGATAAGAACAGAAAACTCAATAACAAGTTTCTTTCATTATATTATTTCAGGTGTTTTCACCCACACTTCTTTTTACCCTTAGTTCTCAATATTATTTCTGCACAACTTTTGTAAGTTGCCCTAAGCAATAAAATAAGAAAAGTCTCAAGATATGGTCCACGTGTTCCAGGCAGTTTACATATAAAACAGTTGGTAAGACCACCTGAGGCTTGGCTGAGCCTTTCCAATGGGATTTGCCTCAGCTATGCTTTAATGAACAAACTTGTGATCAATGGCTTATAAAGTACTCTTGATTTGCACACCATTGAACAGCTTGGTCTACCTTCAGTCTATAATTTACTTCCGGAACTCCAAAGCGGTTTGACTGCACTGTCATTCTGGATAAAATGAGCTGTGTAAGTAGCAGGTAAGGTGGAGACTGCCAGCTGCCTACTAGATTCTGTTCCACCTTTTTAAATTATAGAGTTGCAGGTGAGCCATGGCTTACAGGCTAGGAGTGCTATTTTCAACCCCCCTGACAGCAAGTTATGGCCATGAATCTAAGGTCTCCCTAATAGAATATAAATGGAAGTGATGTGTGCCATTTCCTGGTTCAGACTGTGAAACACTATATGTAAACTCCTCTGTGCTCTTTCCCATCTCCAGGAGTCAAACATGAACCATCCTGGGACCAGGTCTCAATCATGTAGGTAAGTAAAACACCCTAGACTATGGAGGAGAAGCAAGAGTCATTCATTCTTGCAGCTTATATTTACTGAAAGTCTACTCTAGGCAGGCAGCATTCTAAATTCTGGGGATATGTCAGTGAACAAAAGAGATCAAAGTCGCTGCTCCCTTTGAGCTCAAATGGACAATAAAAAAATAAGTAAATATCATGCATTGTTTGTTAGAAATAAATGTTAAGGAGAAAAATAAAGCAGGGAAGGGAGACTTGAAATCTTGACTGGATATTAGGCAATTATAGGAAATTAAATGTGACCAAATAGTGGTGTAGACAAGGCAATGGGAGGAGAAGCTGTTGCATTCTGAATGTATGTTGAAGGGAGATCCAAGGAGGTTTGCTGAGGGACTGGAAATGGAGCATGGGAGAGATTTAAAAAAAAAGGAGATAAGGTTAACGCCAAGACTTTTGGCTTGAGGAACTTGAAAAATAGTGTTGCTGTTAAGTTAGATTGGAAAGACCATAGGAGGGTTTGGAGGGAAATATCCATAACTCAGTTTTGGATATCAAGGTTGTGATGTCTATTAGACTCCAACGGAGGTGATCAGTGACCAGCAAAATATGGGTTTGCAGTTCAGAAGAGAGATCCAGTCTACAAGTATTCATTTGGAAGTCACCAATATTGTTGTTATTTAATACCATGAGACTGGAGGAGATTACCTAGAGAGTGAGTGCTACAGAAAAGTTGAATGGTCCAAGGACTGAAGTCTATACCTTCAGAGGTATGGCTGATGATGGACAACTAGTCCCACCCCCCAAAACTGAGAAAGAGCAGCAAGAAAGATAGGAAGTACACCAGGTAAGTGTGATGTCCTGATAGGCGAGTAAAAAAAGTTAGAGGGATGAAGAGAGCTTGGATCTCCAAATGACTCTGTGGGGCAGAGCAGCCCACTTGTTCACCCTGTGGGACTCTTAAATGAGAGAAAAATAGACTTCATTATTTTTAGTCCACTGAGGTTGTTGAGTCTCTTTGCTACAAAATTTTAAACTTTTCCTCTAATACTAGATATATAGCAAATAGTATCACCAGATAAATCTTTAACAACAAAATTAATATTTATAAAAATTTTTCAAACGTTAACTTTGAAATGTGTGTGTGTGTGTGTGTGTGTGTGTTTGAAAGGTCTGAACATTTTAATGATTAAAAAAAATCATTTGGAGTTAACTTTACCACCAATTTTCTGGTCTTAGATTTAGAGAAGGACTTGTTTCTGGGCAAATAGAATCTATCTATCTATCTATCCATCTATCTATCATCTTTTTAGTGTATTTCTTGAGAACTAACCAGAGGAGAAATTGAGATGGTGAGAAATGACTGACTTGAAGAGCTCTTTTTGTGAACTTTGACCTTAGTTATCCTATGGTTCTGTTGTATTAATTCTCTTGACTTTCAAAGGTCAACAGGTCTACCTCCTCAACCAAGTTCTACTAATAGTTCTGCCTGGAGGACTGAACGGAGACAAACTCATTTTGACACCCATGAATTTGTCATGTAGTAGCTTTCAAGTTTTGTTTCTGTGCCTAGGTGTTTTACAGTGGGCACATATACACGACCTAATGACTAAATATTATATGAGGAAACTAAGATTTTTACCCAAAGTCTATTTGCTGTTATCCTTTTCCTCCTCCATCCTATTATTATCTCTTAACCTGAAAACTATGAGGATCTTTGCCACTGTTTTATAGCAGTGCAGATTTTTTACCCCCATAATCTTCCCTTTTGCCAAATAATTTCTGGCATGGTCCCAGTGTTTTTCAGGATCTAAATGCTATAAAGCAGCTCCTTTAAAGGATGACAGAGAACCCAGCAACAAGAACAAAACAGAGCAATGTTGCAAATGCAAAGGTGATTTTGTAGAACGTATACTAGGCAAACCTTGAATAGTAACCACATCTTTCGATCTGGCCAAAATGGAAAGATCCTACCTCAGAGAAATAAAGAGAATAAAATGTTCTGAGTAGTAGATTGCCAAATTTCTTTACCTTCTATCCAAGAACTGCATATTTCTAGAGTTTAAATGACATCATATATCATAAGCTGACACCTGGGTTTAGTGTCAGCTTAAAACACACTAGCTATGGACCTCGGGCTTCGAGGAAACACCAAAATTAAGGGAGTGAGCAAAACTGAAGGCTAAGGGGGAAGCCCATTCAGCGTGCTAGAAAATGATATCTTTTCAGGTTGCCGAGATTGAAGGGGTCAGAGCATTTCTCAAGCTCAGTTTCTGGAATCAGAAACATGAAAGTCAGGAGAAGAGACCAAGGGTCGCCAACTGAGTACTAGCAAGGAGGGTACACTCCAGAGAGATTGTCTAGAATAGGTGTTTGCCAGTAACCATCATGGGCCAGATGTGGGATGATACTTGAGGGGGTGCACTCTGCATGTGAGATGATAAAACTTATACCAGAATTGTTTGATTCTTCCTTCATGTGTAAACTTATTCTTTCACTCATTCAACAAGCACTTTGATGCAAAAGACACAGAATTTGGCAGTGGACATAAAATGTTAAGCAGAGTAGACATGATTTCATCTTATCCTCATGGAATTTATAATTTAGTAGAGACCACAGATTTTAATCACATTTATTTAATTTACAAACACATAGTGGTTACTATTTGCCAGTTACATTGTTTTTAGCACTTTATAAATATTAACTTATTTAATACTCATAACAGCCTGTGAGGTAGGTATCAATATATTAACTTAATTTTATAGATGTATAGTGAAAACATGCCCAAGGTCACACAGCTAGTGCATGTTAGAGCAGGATTTGAATCTAGGCTGTCTGGAAGTAAGGTCCAGGCTCTGAAACATTCATTTACAAACTCTCATCACTGTTTTGTAGGAAAACTGCAATAGGGTGCAATAACAGCTTCTAACTAGGGAATCTTGATCTAATTTGGGGGGAAGACATGAAATTAGACCAGAAGTTCAAAAAAAGATGTGGTCATTGGTGTCAAGTGCTCCAGGAACTTCAAGCAATATGCAATTAAAAACAGGGCACTGGGCTTCCCTGGTGGCGCAGTGGTTGAGAGTCCGCCTGCCGATGCAGGGGACATGGGTTTGTGCCACGGTCCGGGAAGATCCCACATGCCGCAGAGCAGCTGGGCCCATAAGCCATGGCCACTGAGCCTGTGCGTCCGGAGCCTGTGCTCCGCAGCGGGAGAGGCCACAACAGTGAGAGGCCCGTATAACGCAAAAAAAAAAAAAAAAAAAAAAACCCAAAAAAACAGGGCACTGATTCTTGCAATAGGGAGGTCAGTGACAAATATGGTAAGGGCAGTTTCAGAAGATACATTGCTGGCAGCTCAGAGTTAATCGTTAGAGCTGCCCAAGAAGGAACGGGTTGCTTGGGGAGGTGGGGAGTTCCTCCTTTTGGAGATTTTCTGCAGAATAGGCTACAAATCACCTACTACAGGCTTGGCACATAGCATGTGCCTAACAAATATATACTTACTAACTGGTAGGGACTATTGATTTGATGATTCAACCAGATAACCTATAAGATCTCTTCCAACCTTATTTCACTATTCTGAGTTTGTGATAGCATAGTGGATTTGGTTATGCTGAAGCTTCCCTTTCCCA
Source organism: Lagenorhynchus albirostris (assembly GCF_949774975.1). Taxonomy (NCBI): domain Eukaryota; kingdom Metazoa; phylum Chordata; class Mammalia; order Artiodactyla; family Delphinidae; genus Lagenorhynchus; species Lagenorhynchus albirostris. The sequence goes on along the minus strand of NC_083098.1, from coordinate 116,658,213 downwards.
ATCAAAACCCTGGGAATCCAATTTGCATATAGTTAATGTCCTAATCTAAAGGAAGGATACTCTATATCTTTTGTTAAAAATTTTGGCATGATTCTTATGGTAGTTACATATATGTTACTGTATGAAATCAATAAAATTGTATTTAAAGTAAATATACAGACTTGACATTGATTTTGACCTGATTTTCCCCATCTTTTCTTTTCTTTTCTTTTTTATAAATTTATTTATTGATTTATGGCTGCATTGGGTCTTCGTTGTTGCGTGTGGGCTTTCTCTAGTTGTGGTGAGAGGGGGCTACTCTTCGTTGTGGTGCGTGGGCTTCTCATTGTGGTGGCTTCTCTTCTTGTGGAACACTAGGCGCATGGGCTCAGTAGTTGTGGTTTGTGGGCTCTAGGGCACTGGCTCAGTAGTTGTGGCACACGGCCTTAGTTGCTCCACAGCATATGGGATCTTCCTGCAACAGGGATTGAACCCGTATCCCCTGCATTGGCAGGCGGATTCTTAACCACTGCGCAACCAGGGAAGTCCCAATCTTTTCTTTTTTTAAAAAACAAATTTATTATTGGCTGTGTTAGGTCTTACTTGTGGCACGCGGGATCTTCGTTGCGGCATGTTGGATCTTTTAGTTGCGGCATGCGGGCTCTTAGTTGTGGCATGCATGCGGGACCTAGTTCCCTGACCAGGGATCAAACCTGGGCCCCCTGCATTGGGAGCGTGGAGTCTTAACCACTGGACCACCAGGGAAGTCCCATCCCCATCTTTTCCTAATGAGTTGCATTAGCAAAAAAGGGTAAACAGATTCTAGAAAACACACACAATGGTTGGCTGCAAATCCCATTCAAAGATTTACAATATTTGTTGCTCAATTCTGTTCCAAAATATATATTTTGCTCACATTTTGAAATGTTTGACTTCAGGCTATCACACACGCTATAATCCTTGTTCCTGAACCTCTGCTTGGGGAAAGTGGCTATGAAGGAATTTCACTCTTATTCTCCTGTTTCCACAATTTCTGCATTTCATGGAAATTCTGGAAGGACACCAGTGGTGGCTCTGGTGTTTTAAAAACTGGTTCGGATACCCAGCTGCCACTGTCACTGCAAGAAAATCTGGAAGGCAAACAGGGAATGTGAATTCCTTGACCCTTTGGGGAAGGAAAAGCATACTTTAAGAGTTCCAGTAGAAAAAGTATTTAAAGGTGGATTAGTTTAAACAAAACAAATAATGACACAGCTTAGCTGGCCCTCCATTTAGTGGTTCCTGCTGTGCCAGTATAAGAAAAGCTAATTTTATGATCTCTCAGTGACACCATCTGAGGCAGCAATGGAAAGGTTCCAGAATGCAAATTCACAGAGTGTGCTTCAAACTAAGACATATACTTCAGGATAAGTCATGTATCTGCTGGAATGAAACTCCAGCAGGGTGGGTACCACTTCTGTGTCCCCAGCACCTACCATAGGCCCTCATTGATGGGTATGTAAGTGCTTCCTAATTTTTCTCAATGACAAACAATGCTCTACTAATATCCTTGTGCATGTTTTTTGTGCCCTTATTTGAGTAGGTCTGAAGAATAAATTTCTAGAAATTAAACTGCTGCTGATTAAAGAGTAAGTATACTTTACACTCCTATAGTTATTTCCAAAATTCCCTTCAAAGAAGTCGCAGGAAACTACGCTTTCTGAAATTTGTGTTTCAGAAATGTTGACTCAAGAATACAGTCACTAGGAAAAAGAGCAGTGCTGGAGGCATCATGCTCCCTGACCTCAGACTATACTGCAAAGCTACAGTCATCAAAATAGCATGGTACTGGCACAAAAACAGACGCATAGATCAATGGAACAGGATAGAAAGCCCAGAGATAAACCCAGGCACATATGGTCAATTAATCTACGACAAAGGAGGCAGAATATGAAATGGAGAAAAGACAGTTTCTTCAATAAATGGCACTGGGAAAACTGGACAACTACATGTGAAAGAATGAAATTAGAACATTTGCTCACACCATATAGAAAAATAAACTCAAAATGGATTAAAGACCTAAACATAAGACCAGAAACTATAAAACTCCTAGAAGAAAACGTAGGCAGACACGCTTTGACATAAATTGTAGCAGTAATTTTTTTGGCTCTGTCTCCTCAGGCAAATGAAACAAAAGCAAAAATAAACAAATGGGACACAGTTAGACTTAAAAGTTTTTGCACAGCAAAGGAAACCATCAACAAAACAAAAAAACAGCCTACTTAATGGGAGATAATATTTGCAAATGATATGACCAACAAGGGGGTAATATCCAAAATATAAAAACAGCTCATACAACTCAATATCACAAAAAGAAACCCTATTAAAAAATGGTCAGAAGAACTGAATAGACATTTTTCCAAGGAAGACATAGAGGTGCCCAACAGGCACATGAAAAGAGGCTCAACATTGTATTTGGGAAATGTAAATAAAAACCACAATGAGATATCACCTCACACTTGTCAGAATGACTGTTATCAAAAAGACCACAAATAACAAATGTTGGTGAGGATGGGGAGGAAAGGGACCCCTTGGACACAGTTGGTGGGAATGTGAATTGGTGCAGCCACTGTGGAAAACAGTATAGAAGTTCCTCAAAAATCTAAAACTAGAGCTACCATATGACCCACAATTCCACTCCTGGGTATATATGTGACAAAACCAAAAACACTAATTTGAAAGGATAAATGCATCCCAATGTTCATAGCAGCATTATTTAAAATAGCCAAGCTATGGAAGCAACTGTCTACCCACAGATGAATGGATAAAGAAACTAGTATATATATACAATGGAATAATACTCAGCTATAAAAAAGAATAAAATTTTGCCCTTTGCAACAACATGGATGGATCTGGAGGGTAATATGCTTAGTGAGATAAGTCAGACAGAGAAAGACAAATAGTGTATGTTTTCACTTATATGTAAAACCTAAAAACCAAAACAAAGATGAATATAACAAAGTAGAAAGACTCACTGATATAGGGAACAAACTAGTGGTTACCAGTGGGGAGAGGGATGGGAGGAGGGACAAGATAGGAGTAAGGGATTATGAGGTATAATCTACTATGTATAAAATAAATAAGATAGAAGGATATATTAGATAGCATAGAGAATATAGCCAATATTTTATAATAACTTTAAGTAGAGTGTAATCTATAAGAATAGTGAATCACTATGTTGTATACTCAAAACTAATATAACGTTGTAAATGAACTATAGTTTAAAAAAAAGCATACAGTCACTAGGGAGACAGTTATAAGGGGTGTGTGTGTGTGTGTGTGTGTGTGTGTATTAGAGATTAAAGCATACTTCATTAGATTCCTTTTGAAACTTTTTCCTTAGAAACTTTTTTAAAAATTAATTTTTATTGGAGTATAGTTGCTTTACAATGTTGTGTTAGTTTCTACTGTACAGCAAAGTGAATCAGCTGTATGTATTCATATATCCTATCTTTTTTGGATTTCCTTCCCACTTAGGTCACCATAGAGCAGTGAGTAGAGTTCCCTGAACTATACTGTAGGTTCTCATTAGTTATCTATTTTATATATAGTATCGATAGTGTATATATGTCAATCCCAATCCCCCAATTCATCACCCCCCCTTCCCCATTGGTGTCCATACATTTGTTCTCTACATCTGTGTCTCTATTTCTGCTTTGCAAATAAGATCATCTATACCATTTTTCTAGATTCCACATATATGTGTTAATATACAATATTTGTTTTTCTCTTTCTGACTTACTTCACTCTGTATGACAGTGTTTAGGTCCATCCACATCTCTACAAATGACCCAATTTTGTTCCTTTTTATGGCTGAGTAATATTCCATTGTATGTATGTACCACAGCTTCTTTATACATTCCCCTGTTGATGGACATTTAAAGAGTCCATCTTGCATGCTGTTCATTCCCCAGAGACCCAGGTTGATGACATCTATCTCTACACTCTGAGACCTACGACATCATTTCCAGTGATTCATTATATTACTTTGGTGTGTTCTGAAGATATTCTTTGTTTGTCTGGTCATCTGGGTTTTGCTTTTTTCTTTTGCCAGTTTTTTGATAAGGGATAGACAGGGCAGAGGGAATGACACCCATGTGAGAGGTAGGAAGGAAAAAGGAAGTGTAACTCCTTGTGTGTTTGTGTGTATTTCTCATCTTTTCTTTTTTTGGCTGCACTGCGCGACTTGTGGGATCTTAGGTCCCCAACCAGGGATCGAACCCTGGCCCCTGCAGTGGAAGCACAGAGTCCTAATCACTGGACCACCAGGGAATTCTCTTTGTGTGTACTTCTAACCAGAGTGTAGGTATGGGGGACAGAAGATGACCAGGGAATCTCTAAAAGGGCAGATTTTGAATACACACAGAAGGAAGCATAGAGGGGTTAGCTGAGCTTGGTACTAAAGATAACAGGCACTTGTTTACAAGGTACAGAAAAAGATGGAAAGGATATACAATGAAAATTCTGCAACAGTTATCTTTCAGGGCTAAACCCTTTTATTCTTTTCAATTTTTCTATATTTTAGAATTTTTGTGCAGAGAACATATATTATTAGAATGTATTAGATTTCCAAACTGGAAAAAAAAAAACTAAAGAACTTTGGTTTAATTACTGCCACTTCCTAATTCTGTGACCTTGGGCAAATTTTCAAACCTTGTTTAGCTGCAGTCCTCTCATTCTTAAAATAGGAATAAATGAATTAATTGTGTGGATTAAATGAGATAATATATACAAATGCTTAGTATACATTAAGGACCTGGTATATAATAGGGCCCAATGAATTGTCTCATCGTCATAATCATTTTTATTATGAAGCGGGATGATGGTAGTAACAACTTATATATAGAAATAGTGGACTATTCCATAGACATTAAATGATAAGAACTTTTTCAGATAGCACATAATTGAAAAAACGTTGCAGTTCTCAGGAAACCAAGTACAAGGAGACTAAAAACAAATGCTACACACTTCTCAAAAAGAGTGCTTTTTCATAGGTGGCCTTTGAATAGAGATCCATTTTAAATCTAAGGAAAACTTTAAATATTTTAATCAATATCTTATAATAGGTGATAGGTACTCTCTAGGTTTTCCTCATGAAACATAATTATTAGCTCTAATTTTGGAATCAGACCAATATATGTTACTACCGGTCATAATGCCAGCACCAATAGTTATTATTTGGGTGTTCAAATAGTGTCCAAGGTATTTTTTAATGTTCTTTTAAGGTCAAGCTCTCAGTTTTTGTGAAAGTGCCTCTTTATGGATCAAATCCCCAGAGCAATCCAATTGAGAACTCTAATTCTTAAGGTTTTTAGTTTGTTTATTAATAACCTATAGGTAATTTCACTTAACTTTGGAGTACATTTTTGTTTTCACAGTTGAATATGGACTGTTATGATTCCTTAGAATTTACATATCAAGAGAAATAACGCCATATTAAATTTCTGGTTGAGGACGCTGTGGGTGTTTCAACTTCCTTAACTGCAGTCATTCAAATCATCTTACCACCTCAGCTTCTCTGCTGGCTGTAAGCCTCCTCTCTCTGACTATCACAAAGTACTAGCCTGAAATGTTTTTTTTTTTCCTTGCAGTTCAGAGTTCGTGATTTCTATCTCCTTCATGTTGTGAAAAGTCTCTTGGCTTATTCATGGTTAAGTGATGGATATTGTTACTCTCAGAATTTTCATTAAAACCGACTGTGTATAAATATGAAAGAGTCTTTTGCCCATCTACTTTGAAAGCCTGATTCTAGTGTTGACCAGAATCCTAGAGCCATGAATCCTCATTTCTTTTTAGTAAATATTTTGTTTTTGCCATTTATGTTCTTATTTTTCAAATTATAGATCATTTTTTTATTTTTCTTTTTTAAATTTTTTTGTTTTTTGGTTTTTTTTACATCTTTATTGGAATATAATTGCTTTACAGTGGTGTGTTAGTTTCTGCTTCATAACAAAGTGAATCAGTTATACATATAACCCCATATCTCTTCCCTCTTGCATCTCCATCCCTCCCTCATTTTCAAATCAAGCTTAAAGAGTGGACTTCATCAGAAATATGTGTTGGTGTATATTCTTTTTACAGGAAAAAATGATGGAAGATTTTTTAAAATAATACTTTTTAAAGAATCTGAACTGCAGATATGTCATGAAGTCTTTAATTTTCAAATACTCTTGTATCCTCAGAGCCTAACACGGTGCCTGGCCCTTGCAGGCCCTTGGTGAGGATTTATTCATGCGAAAGCAACAAGTTCTTTTGGTTAAAAATCTACCCCACTGGGACTTCCCTGGTGGTCCAATGGTTAAGACTTCATGCTTCCACTGCAGGGGGCACAGGTTTGGCCCTGGTGGGGGAACTAAGACCAAAAAAAAAAAAAAAAAATCTGCCATTTTATTTGGTAATATGTGGATCTGTGTTATCAGTCCTCCTGCATATTAAACCGTCTTGGTGATTTAAAATATGCCAATGCTCAGGCTTCACAGCAGGACAATTCAGTACCTCGTTTTGTATTATTTGAAAGCTTTCCAGGTGATTTTAATGTGTGCTGGGGTTGAGAACCACTTATGCAGGTCAAAGTTTTGGGAAATTTATTTTAACATTTACCTGATTACAGGTTTTCATTTCTCAATCATTTATCTTTAATAACTTAGGCTTCCTATGAGATTTAATGTAGGCATTTGCCCAATCTTTTTTAAGTCAAGAGAAAATAGTTTCTCTACCTTCTCCTCCTTCCCACTTTTATTCAGTACATTTAAAAATTCAGTGTGAGAAAGATTTTGTAGGTTACAGAGTTTTGCTCTCTTAGCTGTTGTCTTACCCCCTGGGTTTATCTGGTCACTGGTATGGAAATTAGCTCTAGAAATGATAGCTCTGAAATGATAGCTGACACATGCATAGTTAGTGAGGGCCTCTCTCACAAATGTTATTTGTCATCCAACAAATAGTGGCTTTGGGACTTGAAACATTCAATGAGAGAGCAGAGTTAAAATTTAAAAGCTATTTAAAGTTCAAGGAGTTTTTCCTTTCAAAGGCAAGGCAAAGTTAAATTAAGGGGTTTAAAATCATAGTTCTGGGTGTGACGTTTTTAAAAAGACTTATTTTTGTAGCTAGTTTAGGGTATAGTTTTGCCTACACTGCCTTCTAATCTCTTTTCTTCCATAATCCTAGCCTGTTTTTATGACTGAAGGATAAGAAGTACCAGAATTAAAGGGCTTTTTGATGTACTTTTGTAGTAAAACATTGTATTCTTTCCATAGTAAGTGAAACAGCCACAAAAATTATGTTCCCACTTGTAAGATAAGTAGATGGATAATTACAGTGGTTTTAAAAAGAACTATCCCACATAAGAAAATGCTTATTTAGTGGATAAAAATATGCTATCAGTAGAGCACAAAATTTTGAGAAAATATTTGTTCTATAGGTATTAGCACTACTGGAGAATCATGAAAAACAGGTCACTTCAAATTATAAACGAGTACCCTTGTACTAAGTTTCTCAGGTACAAAGTGAAGAGAAAAATCGACTGTTTTATTAAGGAAAAATCTAGTCAGCCAAACTAGATCACTTAGACTACCCAAATTCATTCCCTATTTGCCCACAGCCTACTAAAAAAATTGGAAGGAACTGTAAATGACTAATGATAGAGAAACAAATAATTTTGGTACTACAACAGATGAATTATTATATAGATATTTATAGATGGATTATTGTATAACTATTAAAATAAGTATGAAGGAAGTCTTACAACATGAAAATGTTTATAATACAATGCTAAGGCAAAAAGTAGAATACTTTATATGTAAAATTATGTGTTTATGGGGATGAGAAATGAAAGAGTTACATGAAAAAAAGTAAAAACAGTTTCTTTGGGTGGTAGAAGAAGAGATAGTTTTTTTCCTTTTTTTTTCTGTTATTATTATTATATTGTTCCTACAATAAATACAATAAAAATGATAACCTTTAAATAATAGGAAGGATCAATATAAAAATAAATTCTTATCAGATTTATTGGTATCTCAATCTAGCCTTGATTTGCTATTTGTCCCTTCAAATAGACATTGAAAAATTATATGTGTGTTCATGTTGTTGGGACTAGGTGCTTTAAAGAGATGGTCCTTTAATAGGGAACGCTACAATGCTGAAAAAAATTACTGGCATATCACACTGGAAATTACTGGTATGGTGCCAACCCAATAGATTCAGCACATTTGTCTTGACTTTAGACAAATGTTCATTTGTTTAAATTTCCCTTTTATCTAAGAAGGTCATAAAGAAAATTTTCAAATTTTTTCCTTCAATAAGTAGTATTTTCAAGTTGTAATGATAAAAACCAAAGTTCCAAGGATGATAAAATAGCAGAATTATGATAAGACGTATCTTGGCTAATCCTGAAGCAGGCTTTGAAGCACAAGAAGACCTTGGCCAGGTACAGAGGAAATGGGCCCAGGTATTCAAGTAATAGCTTGACCCAAAAGATGAAAACAGGCATGGCCTAGAGTATGCAGGGTTCTGAGAGATCCATATAACTTGAACAGAAGGTGTCTGTTGTGATGTAATGGAAAATAAGTTTAGATACATAGAAGACTGGGGGAGGGAAGGACAGGCTTTGAAAGCCAGGCAGAAAAGAGTTTAGATTGAATGCATTAAGTTGGATTGACTGAAATAAGGAGACATTTGAAGATCCTCAGCCAGGAAATGAGAAAAAGTGAACAGTTGTTTTTCTTACTAGGGTGGGGAGGCATGTTCTTATCCAATTCTGTGGCAGGGGCAAGAAGGAGCATGTTCAGTTTGAAAACAAAACAGCATTTTGTCTCATTGCTTTACATTGTTTTTAGTTACAAAGTTTGCTTCATTTCAATCTCCAAATAGAATTAGAACAAAACATGGCTTTGTTTATCAAATGCAATCATGTTTTAAAAATGATTGAAAAACACAGAATATAAGCTCATGTATAAGCTACTTTTCACTAGTATAAGTAAAAAATGAGATATAATAGACACTTATAATTTTTAAAAATGACCCACCTCTCCCTGTGGCCAGTCTCACCCCCTATTTCTAGTCCTTTCCCTGTGTCTTGTGATATTTATCTTTATACATGAGAATTATATATTTATGCTGCTATATCTTATTCTATCTATTTTATACATGATCTATTGACTTTTCACATTGATAAATGAGGACTTATGTCTCATACAATCACACTGCTTCCTTTCCCTCCGACCTCCCAATATAATTAAATCACAGATTTGGCTAAACGTCATTATGTATTTACATTATTTTGACTGTCTACACATATTTCACTGCTAAATCTAGTAGTGTACCATGATTATGCTTCTTTTCTTTTCCCCTGGAGTCAATAGTTGTATCAATTATTCATTTGGAAGTCTTCTAAATAAATTTTCTAAATATGGACCAATACTTGTCAGATAATCTGAGTTCCATTTTTAATTTATTTCTAGAAACCTTTGCTCTCCTGCTCCAATCTTGAATGGTTGCTTTCTAGCCGTATTTTATAATTTGTATGTTTGTTTGAGACTTGCATGCCTGACAATGGCTTTGAATTTGTGGAGTATTCTCAGGCGTCACTCAGTTTCTGCACAGAAAGACCCTCAAGTCTTGTGCCTGGCTACAGGTATTTGAGGACCTGGATGGGGAAAGAGGGCTGGTGAAGGGTGCAGGTGTGTTTCTCCCATAAATATATATACTTCCACTTAATCCACCTATTTTCGGCCCCTCAGCTCCCCGTGAGCTTTTCTGAAACTTTTCTCTCCTTAAGCTCAGAACCTTTTTGATTCATGCTCTACAAGGAATCAATCTCATGTCTGAGGATTTGTAAGAGGAAGTCACCAGGCTTTTTGAGGTCCAACTGCCTCTTGTGCAGACTTTCAAACGATTCTCTGAATTCCAGATCTGTGCCTCATACTTCCTTTCTGTAAAACCAAGTTCCTGAGCCTTTGCAGCTTGGTTCTTTCTCCTTGTTCTGAAGAAATAATGTTCTGTTTCCTCTATTCTCCCAATTCATCAGCTTTCCATCCTCCAATACCTGTTGCTATCTCCTATCCCCTGGTGTCTTCTCCCCTGTTTTTTTAGTCTTTCAGGCCTATATATTTTAAATATTATGATTGTCATTTTAATAGGCATTCAGGAGAGAATGGGAGTGATACATCCATTCAATTTACCATATGGAATCAGAAATCCCTATTTCTATTTAAAATCCTGTGGTGGTAGTATAGTATTTTATTTCACTCATTGTGAAATTTATTTTTCAAACATAGTCTTGGCAGAAATATGTCATGAACTGAGTCATCCTACTCTTTTTTTTAAACACGGGAATTAAAATAAGTGTAGCATTATCATTCTTTGGGCTGCCTTTGAAAGTCTGATTTTTAGTTGGTCACAAGTAACTTTTTACCTTTCTCTTCAAAATCTTTTCATTTCATTGGTGCCTCCTGGTTAGTTTGTTATATTGACTCAAATACAACATTCCTAGGTCTCTGCAAGTATTCCTTCACATATTCTTCAATTCCTCTAGAATTGCATTTCTCAGGAAATTTACATTAGTTATTATAACTTCTCTATATAATTGTATTTCTGGAGAATACAGTGGCTGATGCAAAACTGTCAAAGTCAGAACAAGACACTGATTGGGTTACCAATTCTTATACACGTTAACTCCAAGATTTTATAATGAATTTCTTTTAAAATCCCTAATTTAATACCACATATACCCGCCTTCATCTCTGGAATTGTCTGTGCATTTGGTACAGGAAGCAAGGAAAGAATAAATAATGGATAATAATGTGTGAATGAATATATACCATATTGATATAAAATAAGGTGATAATAGTTGATAGATAGTATAGATAATTCATATTTAAGAAATAAACACTGAAGTAAGAAACCAAAAGCATTTCCCATACACCAACAGCTAATATAGTGGTTCTTCGGCAGTATTTCTAGTACTTTAGGGTGACAGACTGTCTCTGTATCCTATCTGTATTGAAAAACATTTGGGGTTTGAGATGCCAGAAAACTGATATTATTTATTTTCTTCACTGAATTAAGTGTTAGTAATGTATAAGCATCATCAAATTTGCTCTACTGTTCATACTTTCTGAGTTTAATTTCATGCACGATAGGCTGAAATTAGCTGTGTGTATATACTCAGAAAGCAATTAATACTGAAAAATTAAAATTTCAATCAATCACGGACTGGCTAATACTAGATCCTCAATTATAACCCTTACAGCAGAGCTATTTTGAATGAAGTGGCAGCTCAATACATATTTGCTTGCTTTTTTGTGTTTTTTTGGTTGCAATTTGTTAAGGACTTTCAGATATAAAATGTTGGTAAACTATGAGGAAATTTGTGCAACCTAGGTGTACATATATCATGATAGAATTATTTTTTATTTGATACATAAACGGTAGGAATGGATGTCCTTATTCTGGGCTGGAAAATTATTGATAATGATATTGATATATTTTATCACATTATTGATAAAAATAATGATAAAAATCATTATTCTGCTAGCTGTGCTTCATACAGTCTCCAGTTAATCTAGTAAATTATCAGCTCACTCTTTATCTTCCACTTCTTCTAAATTGTGTCTCCTTTTCCAAAATTTTAGATGAGAGAAAGCTCATTGCCTAGGTATGATGCTCTGACCTGTCATATCTGCCTCACTTTCCGCAGCCTTTCTGCTTTGTTGACCTTCCTTTAGACCTTCCAGCATAAAGATCTGTTTTTTTCCAAGTCTTACTTCCTGACCATGGAGTGCAGCTTGGGAAAAATACACAAAGCTCATTGGCTCTACAACTACTTGATGATTTCCAACATTGGCTCAGTTTTATCCCCTAGATAACCTGCTTACCAACTGACCCCAAAGACTATTCCAAACTTCTATCACTTTTCTCAAGCCCACCGCTGTAGGTATGTATACTCCCTTTATCTCTGCTCTGTCAGAGACAATAACAACAGCAGCTGGCATTTAGCACTTATTGCCAAGTGCCTTACAACAAAACTACACAGTAGATCTTTATTCTTTTTTTGTAGGTGAGGACAACCTCAGAGAGGAAAAGAAACATACTTAAGGGCACAGAGCTCATAAGCACACACAGCTCATCAGATAGCCTCTGACTCATGCCTTATTATCTTTTCCTTTGTTTTTCCCTTTATTATCTTTTAAAGTAGAATATTTTACACGTACAAAAATACATAATGTATATATAATTGTGAAAGTTAAATAATAAAATAAATGTCCACAATCTCATCATCTGATTTAGGAACTAGAACACAATCAGTACTGTTGCATCTACCTATGGGTCCCTCTCCCACCCTCAGGCTTCTCCCATCACTCCCAGAGGCTACCACTGTTTTCAGTTTTGTATTCATTATTCCCTGGCTATTTTTAAACTTTCTATTTCAAAATAATTTAAAACACAGAAAAGTTTAAAGACTACTACAGGGTGGTCACGGGCGCGCATTGGCCCGGTCGCGGGCTGCTAGGCCATGCCGAGCGGAGTGTGCAGCCGGCTCGCCTCAGCGCTGCGGGGGACATGCTCACAGCCGCCCGCGGTCGCCCAGAGGCGTGTGCACGCGTCGGTGTCGCGGCCGTCCTCACGCCAGAGCGAGAGGACAAGGGAACCGCCCCGCGCCTTCGACCCAGCGCTGCTGGAGTTCCCGGTGTGCCCATTCTCCAAGAAGCCGCTCCGATATGAAGCATCGCCAAATGAATTAATTAACGAAGAGTTAGAAATAGCCTATCCAATTATTGATGGGATTCCTAATATGATACCACAGGCAGCTAGGATGACACATCAAAATAAGAAGCAAGAAGAAACGGAGCAGCATTAGCTCATACTTGAAAACGACAACACACACAACTAAATTTTCTAAATACCACCCACCTTTTAAAAAGTCAGAGTGGGGCTTCCCTGGTGGTGCAGTGGTTGAGAGTCCGCCTGCCGATGCAGGGGACACGGGTTCGTGCCCTGGTGCGGGAAGATTCCACATGCCGCGGAGCGGCTGGGCCCGTCAGCCATGGCCGCTGCGCCTGCGCGTCCGGAGCCTGTGCTCCGCAACGGGAGAGGCCACAACAGCGAGAGGGCCGCATACCACAAAAAAAAAAAAAAAAAAAAGCAAGGGCTTCCCTGGTGGCGCAGTGGTTGAAAGTTCGCGTGCCCCGGTCCGGGAAAATCCCACGTGCCGCGGAGCGGCTGGGCCCGTGAGCTATGGCCGCTGAGTCTGCGCATCCGGAACTTGTGCTCCGCAACGGGAGAGGCCGCAGCGGTGATAGGCCCGCGTACCGCAAAAAAAGAAAAAACAAAAAGAGTGGCGCGTAATAAGCGGAGAAGAATGTTTCTGTCTCTTCCTACGTTGACTGTCCTTATTCCATTGGTCTCGTTAGCAGGGCTGTTATACTCGGCCTCTGTGGAAGAAAACTTCCCACAGGGCTGCACTAGCACAACCAGCCTGTGCTTCTACAGTCGGCTCTTGCCGATTACCATACCCGTTTATGTGTTCTTCCACCTTTGGACTTGGATGGGTATTAAACTCTTCAGGCATAATTAATACAACCAGAGCCAGATGGTATATCCTAATGATATGCTTGAGTGTCTGTCTCTGAAAGCTCAACTACATGGAAATACTGGACACCCACTTAATTTGCAAGAAAGATGCTTTGCCTAGCTTCTGTCAGAGGTTTAGGACTATGGGAAGCGTAAGCTGCAGAGGCTTCTTTATTGTACTTTGGTTCTGCCCTTGTTCTTTGAAGGTTCTCATTTATACCTGGGGTATCAGGAGAAACATTTCAACAAAGTGTCTCGTTGGAAATTAATAGCCCCAGCCATCATCTGATGACTTTATTTCTTATCCCATTCATACTTAAAAGTTACTAATTTTAAATCTTATATGTTTATTTTACATTCAGAGTCTGGTAAAGTCACATGTTAAGGATGACTGAAATAATTCCAGAGGAGCTCTGTTGGAGTAGTTGTAGAGAAATGCATTTGAACTAATGTGGTATAAAACTGTAATAAAATGGAAACTTCATGTATTTGCCAAAAAAAAAAAAAAGACTATTACAAAAAATTTCTGTATACCGTTCACTAAATTCAACAATTGTTATTATTTTACCACATTTGTTTTCTTGTTTTGTGTCTCTATGCATATGGTGGTTGTTGTTATTTCTGAACCATTTGAGAATAAGTTGTAGATATTACACCTCTTTGCCTTGGGTGTATGTTTTCTAAAAACAAGGACATTCAATTATCAAAATCAGAAAATTAACACTGATGCATTACTATATTTAAGCTATAGCCCATTTTCAAATTTCACCAGTTATCCTAATAAATATCTTTTGTAACCATTCTATTCCACCCCGCAAGCCCATCTCCCCGTTATAGGATCTAGTCCAGGATCACATATTACATTTAGTTGAATTGTCTCTTCAGTCTCACTTAGTCTGGAACAGTTCTTCAGTCAATCTTTGTATTTCTTGACCTTGACATATTTGAACAGTTCAGGTCAATTATTTTGTAGAATGTCTGTCAATGTGGGTTTTCTTCATGATTTTCTTCATGGAATGTTTTTTCAGTTAGACTTAGGTGATGACCTTTTGGCAGTAATACTGTATGAGGTTGTGTCCTTTTCCATGCAACACTCAGAAAGCATATGGTGTCAGTGTTCTCCATTTTTGGTAATGTCGACTTTGTCTACTTGGTTACGGTGATCTCTTCCAGGTTTATCCTCTCTAAAAGCACTATCTTCCCCTTTGTAATTAATAATAAGTAATTTGTGGAGAGATACTTTGAGACTATGTAGCTATCTTCGTCAAATTTCAACCCAATAGTTTTGGCATTCATTAACAATTTTGTCTGAATCAATTACTGCTATACTTGTGCTAAATGGTGATTTTCTACCTTATTCCTTCTACATGAGATTCTCCTATAAGGGAGAAGTTTTCCTTCTTCCTTATTTATTTATTTATTATCAGAAGAAACTCGTCTATTTATTTAATCTCAGTATAAACATTCCTCACTAATCAGCATTTTCCCCTCTGTCATATGTCAAGTTTTCATATGTTCTCGGGTCTTTCTTGACTTTCTCTTTTGTTCAATGATCATTTGGCCTTCTCTGTGCCAAAACAACACTATCTCAATTATTATGGCTTCATCATTAGTTTCAGTGTCTGGTTGACCAAGTTTTCTCCTTCAATAAAAATTGAAAAGTGCCTTGGTTATTCTTCCTTTTCCATGTAAACATCAGAATCAACTGTCATGTTTCACAAAACCTCTGTTGATATTTTAATTAGGATTACATTAACTCTGCACGTCAATTTGGGGAGAACAACTTTCTTTTAAAAGAAATTGAGCCTTCCTTTCCATGAACATAGCATATTTCTCCACTTACTTAGGTCTTCTGAGTGTCTTTTGATAACATTTTATATTTTTTTCTGTATAGGCTTTATATATCTTTTATTAGATTTCATTTTAGATATCTATTTTTAAGCTATTTAAATGTAATCTCTTTCTAAATTATGTTTTCTATGTGCATGTTGTTACAGAATTGTTTTCTGAATACTTGTTAAATTTTATATAAATGCAACTGAATTTTGCATATTGATCTTATGGTAAATTCTTATTACTTCTAATAAGCAGTCTTTTAGATTTTCTTACATAGGCTATCACATCCTTTTTGAAAAAAATGCAGTCCTTTGTCTTCCTTTCCAATCTTTTTGTCTTTGATTTCTTTTTTGTCTTTCAGCATGAGATTAATAAAATGGGCAGGGGACCATGCACAATGCTGGGTTGTTGCTTCATTACCCAGGATCCATCGGGGTCCCCACTACAGTTTGGAACCATCTAGTGGTGATCGTCCACTCCAGTTTACATATTGATGGGAAGGATTCAGGGTCTGCAGCTGACTGGACTTCAAGAAAGCACCAGTGATTCCAGGAAATGCTGGCCAGTGGGCAATAGTTTTGTTGGCCCAGTTTGGGAATACTGAGTTGGTAGATCACTGAGCTAGCAGGATTCAAACTTCACCTCCCTTCTGGCTTTTGTGTTATTTTCCTGCCAGGCTCCTCCCTTCACCCCCTGTCATATTCCATTCCCCAACCTCAGAATAAGAACTTTACTCTCCTTCCTTCCTACCACCTGCAGCGTTTGGTGGTGGGCAGGAGAAAATCCTTCATTCTATGATCTCAGAATTCATGATATCCTGGGTGTATTTTCATAGGATTTTACTGTAGTTATTTGTGTGTTTCCCCCTCTCCTTCCATTATGGTAAACTTCAAAAGGTTGAGGATTTTTATATTTCATTCTAGCCGTATGTATGCTAGAAGAGTTCCTAGCATGCAGGAACCCAAGAACATTTATTAAATAAAATGAGCAAATGGGCACTGAAATTTTCCATTACATGGTTAATTTCTTCCTATAATTATATCCACTATTGCTTTAAATTTTTAAGGTTTTTTTTTAATCAGATGCATACAAAATTAAAATTGTTGCAGCATCTTGATGAACTCAGTCTCTCTTAATAATGTTTTTAGTGTTTTGTTTTTTATATTTTGGTCATGAAACCTATTTCAAGGCAGTGCGCTCAGAGGTCCCGCAGATCTGTCTCTTGTTTCAACAGTGTTTGGACGGAACAGACCCAGGGAGGCCTCTTCCTCCAAGCCTCCGACTACCCTCCATCTTTTTTCCAGTGGCAACTTTCAGAACCAGCCCCTCAGTTATCCTCGGCCTCTGGGACCAGTCAGCACTGTTTTTCGAACTTAACTCCTTATTACCCATTAACCAGATTCCTCAGAATTATTCCATCGAGGTGGAAGCCGCCTTCACCCACCCGGTCACCTTGCATGGGCCGGCCTCCTACACCTACCTGTCTCTGGGCTTCTATTTCCACCACAGCTCTGGAGGGCTTGGGCCACGTTTTCCACAAATTGGCTGAGAAGAAGCAGGAGGGCGCCAAGCCTCTCTTGAAAATGAAAAACCAGTGCAGCGGCTGTGCCCTCTTCCAGGATGGGCAGAAGCCATCTCAAGATGAGTGGAATAAGACCCAGGACACTATGGAAGCTGCCATTCTCATGGAGAAGAAGCTGAACCAGGCCCTTTTAGATCTGCTTGCTCTGGGTTCTGCCCGCGCAGACCCTCAGCTCTGTGACTTCCTGGAGAGCCACCTCCTAGATGAGGAGGTGAAACTCATCAAGAAGATGGGCAACCACCTGACTAACTTCCGATGGCTCTCTGGTCCCCAGGCTGGGCTGTGCGAGTATCTCTTCCAAAGGTTCACCGTCAAGCATGACTAAGAAGGAGCCTCTGGAGCCCAGCGGCCTTTGAGGAGCCCTCTGGTGCCAGGGCTTCTGCCTGAAGCCTCTCTCTGCAGCCACTAGGCAGTCTTTTAACCACCCTGGAGGCCTCCCCCAAGCCTTGGACCAAATGGAAACAGTAAAGCTTTTTGCAGCAACAAAACAAAACAAAAAACTCCCCCCCAAAACAAAACCCACCCCCCACCCCCATTTCAATACTAACATGACAACAAGTTTTCTTTTGGTTACTATCTGCCACATATGTCTTTTCACTTACTTTTACTTTCAACCTTTTTATGTCCTTATGTTTTTAAAAAAAGTTTTATTTATTTTTTATTTTTGGCTGCATTGGGTCCTCGTTGCTGTGTGCGGCCGTTCTCTAGTCCCGGCGAGCGGAGGCTACTCTTTGTTGCAGTGCACGGGCTTCTCATTGCGGTGGCTTCTCTTGTTGTGGAGCACGGGCTCTAGGCGCGCAAGCTTCAGTAGTTGTGGCACAAGGGCTCAGTAGTTGTGGCACATGGGCTTAGTTGCTCCGCGGCATGTGAGATCTTCCCCGACCAGGGCTCGAACCCGTGTCCCCTGCCTTGGCAGGCGGATTCTTAACCACTGTGTCACCAGGGAAGCCCCTGTCCTTATGTTTTATGTCCCTCTCTATTAAACAGTATTTAGCTGGATTTTTAAAAATATAATTGTACAATCAGTCATTTATCTGGTGAGTTATTTTCTTTAACCTAGTATACCCAAAGTATTAGTTCAACCAGGTACTCTTTTAAGAACTTTACTTTCATTAACTCATTTAACTCTCATTTTACTGATTTACCTTGTTTTACAGATTAGGAAACTGCTGCAGAGAGAGGTCAAAAAATTTGGCCAAGGTCACATAGCTAGGTAGATTTCTGAGCTGGGATTTGAGCTTGAGTTGTTAACTATACTATAAAGGAGGGATAAAACCAAAACGTTGTTTTTGGCAAAAGAAAATTTTATTTTTGCTTTTTTTAAAAATAAATTTATTTATTTTGTTTATTTTTATTTTTGGCTGCATGGGTCTTCATTGCTGCGGTGGGGCTTTCTCCAGCTGTGGTGAGCGGGGGCTACTCTTCACTGCAGTCCACAGGCTTCTCATTGCCGTGGCTTCTCTTGTTGCGGAGCACAGGCTCTAGGCATGTGGGCCTCAGTTGTTGTGGCACGTAGGCTCAGTAGTTGTGGTGCACGGGCTTAGTTGCTCCGCGGCATGTGGGATCTTCCCAGACCAGGGCTCAAACCCATGTCCCCTGCACTGGCAGGCAGATTCCTAACCACTGTGACACCAGGGAAGCCCTTGCTTTTTTTTTTGCTTTTTTTTTTTTTTTTTTTTTTGCGGTATGCGGGCCTCTCACTGTTGTGGCCTCTCCCGTTGCGGAACACAGGCTCCGGATGCTCAGGTTCAGCGGCCATGGCTCACAGGCCTAGCCGCTCCACAGCATGTGGGATCTTCCTGGACCAGGGCACGAACCCGTGTCCCCTGCATCGGCAGGCAGACTCTCAACCACTGCGCCACCAGGGAAGCCCTCCCTTGCTTTTTTTAATGCTAGTGATTTTCACGTTTTTTCATGTAGTACTTGGCTTTTTGCATTTCTTCTCTAGTCTATTTTTCATATTCTTTGTCTATTTTTATCTTGGAGTCATAAAGCTCCTTGCCTTAACCACAATAACATGTATTTTTATTTAATAAAATTTTCATTTTACCAGAGATAATTTCCCAGTTAACATTTTAATTTCCTAAGGAAATTTAGGAGAGTTATACAATTCCCTTTTCAAAGAAAACATACCTCTGCTCTCCTTCATCCTCACTATCAGGAAATTCTCAGCTATTATTATACAGTTCCTGAGCTCAAATTTCCATAAGGATAACATGGAGAAAGAAAAAAAAAGCATATGTTCTTCTGTTATGTATATTATATAAAATATCATTTCTGGATGGCTATAAAATTAAATAAAAAATATATTAGATATAACAAAGAACTAAATCTATTTAATATGCCATAAGCATCATATGGTATAATGAATAAATGGACACAACTACTATTTGCGTTATTTTAAGGAATAAAACAAAATTTAAAAAAAGTTTTAAAGGTAGAGATTAATGATCATGCAAGATATAAAAAGGAATACTTTATTTTCAAGAATGAGCCACTATAGAGATCCTTTATGGAGCGATCCAAAGTCTTATTTGATTTTTACAACAAACAAACAAAAGTTTAAGAAATTAAAGAATCATGCAGTCCCATTTTGAGGCTCTCAGCATTTGTCGTGGTCAGAAACTCTCCTGGGAAAACAGCACAGTTTAGGAAGGTTGCCATTTAGTGTTCACTTTTAGAATTGGTCCCACAAAATTAGTGTAACCTGAACAGATTATTTCAAAATGTAGTTAGAGGAAAACATAGGAAAAACACTCTTTGACATAAACCACAGCAAGATCTTCTTTGATCCACCTTCTAGAGTAACAGAAATAAAAACAAAAATAAGCAAATGGGACCTAATTAAACTTAAGAGATTTTGCACAGCAAAGGAAACCATAAACAAGACAAAAAGACAACCCTCAGAATGGGAGAAAATATTTGCAAATGAAACAACAGAAAAAGGATTAATCTCAAAAATATACAAACAGCTCATGGAGCTCAATATCCAAAAAAACAATCTAGTTAAAAAATGGGCAGAAGACCTAAATAGACATTTCACCAAGTAAGACCTACAGATGGCCAAGAGGCACATGAAAAGATGCTCAACATCACTAATTATTAGAGAAATGCAAATCAAAACTGCAATGAGGTATCACCTCACGCCAGTCAGAATGGCCATTATCAAAAAAGCTAGAAACAATAAATGCTGGAAAGGGTGTGGTGAAAAGGGAACCCTCCTACACTGTTGGTGGGAATGTAAATTGATACAACCACTATGGAAAACAGTATGGAGTTTCCTTAAAAAAACTAAAAGTAGAACTACCATATGACCCAGCAATCCCACTACTGGGCATATACCCTGAGAAAACCATAATTCAAAAAGAGTCATGTACCACAATGTTCACTGCAGCACTATTTACAATAGCCAGGACATGGAAGCAGCCTAAGTGTTCACCAACAGATGAATGGATAAAGAAGATGTGGCTCATATATACAATGGAATATTACTCAGCCATAAAAAAACACAAAATTGAGTTATTTGTAGTGAGGTGGATGGACCTAGAGTCTGTCATACAGAGTGAAGTTAAGTCAAAAAGAGAAAAACAAATACTGTATGCTAATGCATATATAAGGAATCTAAAAAAAGAAAAATGGTACTGATGAAACTAGTTGCAGGACAGGAATAAAGAGGTAGACACGAGAATGGGCTTGATGACATGGGGTTGGAGGGCGAAGCTGGGACAAAGTGAGAGTGGCATCGACATATATGCACTACTGAATGTAAAATATTTGGCTGGTGGGAAGCAGCAGCATAGCAGATAGGGAGGCTGGGAGGGCGGCTCAAGAGGGAGGGGATATGGGGACATGTGTATGCATATGGCTGATTCACTTTGTTGTGCAACAGAAACTAACACGGTATTGTGAAGCAGTTATACTCCAATAAAGAACTATTTTTAAAAAAATGTAGTTAAGATCTTGACTCTTTGAAATTGGAGCCAGAGATCAAGAGAGAGTTTCCTGAGGTAACTGAGAATTTTTTAAATTAAGGAAAGAAAGGAGGAGGTTACTAAAGATGTGTGTACATACGTGTGAGGACCGCAATGAATGAGGATAGACAATGGAAAGAGAAAATGGCAAATGCCCAGGACTCTTTAGGGAGAATAAAGAATGTGAGAAGGCTGAGGGTCAAATCTTTGAAGCAGTAGAAAAATAGTGAAATTAGTCTTTGAAATGTATTAGATGGGAAATTTTAAAAATAAAATGTATTAGATGTTTACAACTTTTGAAGGATTTCTGTTTTAGATAATAAAAAGTTACCATTTATTGAGTATTTAGTGAGTACCAGATATTCTAAATGCTTTGCATGTAATACATACTTGACTTCTGTAATTACTCTGTTACCCCCATTTTAAAGATGAGAAAATTGAGGTACAGAAAGGTTACAAAGCTGGTAAGTGACAAAACATTGTCATTTGATTTTTCTAAACCAAGAGGCTGGTTCCAATATCCATGCTCTTAACACACATGCTATACACTTCCATCTAAAATAAGTACAGAACTTGGTCTGGGGTCACCGTATAACATTAGATAGAAAGTTTAGTCAACTATCCAAATAATGCTGACAAAATCTTATTATTTTTATTATCTGGATCTGGTGTTTGAACCGATAAACTCATCTAACAATTGTTCAGTTTTCCCTTTTACACCTGTGCTACGTTTTTGATAAACTTTAGTACATACATGTTTTAGTACATACAAGTTTAAGGAGGAAAAAAAAAGACATTTCCTAAGGCATATTAGCTCAGAGAATCTTTGGAGAACTAGAGAGCCAGGTTTGGAGGCCATGCAGTGAGAAACAATGCCCAAACCACGTTGAGAGATTGTGCAGCAAAGGCTCCAATGAAACCAGACACTGCATTACACACCACTCACTGTGGACATGAGGTGCCAGGACTTTCACCTTCTGCCCATGGAAGATAACATCTCAGAGGCTACCTGTGCCCCCAAAATGGATTTCCTGCGGCCCTGTATTGCCACGTAGCTCATTTGTGGTCTGACGTCTCTAGTGGGTGTGTGAGATTTGGGGAGCCTAGGTTCTGTACCTGCAGCCTGGCTGTGAGTGAGTTGGGAGAGTGAGCTTTCTGACTCCTGCCGCGTGGAGGTGGATCAAAAGGCAGGAAATTGTCTAGACAGGGAAAGGGTGGTGGTAAACCAGAAAAAGCACATAAAAGGAATCCATTTTAAAACCTCAGTAGTACGAGTCTTTGACCCGCTGCTCTGTTGGTACATTTCTCTGAGACCTAGTTGTCATTTCCTTAGTTCTTATACTCTTCTTGAATTTATTTTTATTTTCATTGGATAAAACCTCTCCCTTGTCTAGAAATCAAATGACTATCGAGCACAAATAGCTGGACCCCTCACCCCACCTTGCTGTCTACCTTTGAAAGAAAGAAAGAAATTAAGCAGGTTGATATGAAGTTGTTGCTTGCCAAGTAGTTATTCCTCCTTAGGCTGGTCAAAGAATCCCCAGTTTTCCTCAGTGAATCATCCCTTCCCCCTGTCTTTCCCTATAGTTTCTGTGGGGATAACATTCCCTACTCTGCTGCTCCAGCCCAAGTTCCAGAAGACTTAGGCTCAGTTTGGCCAATCAAAACATACACATACCAGCCCTCCTCCCCAGCTGTGTGATTAGTTCTAGAATAGGCAGGAAAATTGTCCGGGACAGACTAATGAGACTCAGTCCAAGGATATTTCCTGGAACGACAGACTTGCCTCTCCTGGCTCCTCTCTTTCTGCTGTGGTTGCTAGGCTAGGACACAAGCGTGGAGCTGTTGTTGACTAAACTGATACTCCTTGATGAGCACTTTCCTGAGAGTAAAATCGACACAGTGGAAAGTAGAGACAAGAGATAGACACAGTCCTAATATCCCTTGAGTACCTAGAACCAGCTGTGCTTGAAGCTTGCACTGCCTCTGGACTTCTCAGTTCCTCACGCCAGTAAGGTCACTTTCCGCTTAAATGCATTTGAATGTCTTCAGTCACTTGCAACCAAAAGACTCTTGACTCATTTTATTGGTTAAATAAAATAGTTAATTACTACAGATTTTCCTCTAATCATTCTGATTAACAAACATTTATAGTACCTCTAATTTGATGTCCAAATAAAAAAAAAACTTGGCCTTGTTTTTATATAAGTGTGTATATACCACACATGCACATGCACACACAAACACACACAGAATAAGGCAAAAATGGAGTAAATATATCAAAGATTTTATTCATCTTGGTTTCTTTCTCTTTAGATAAAATGACCTTTTTAGGATTTGATGAAACAGAAAACATACTTGCATATATTTTTCTATATATTTTTTGCTCTATCCAGGTTTTCTCTTGAATGCAACAGAGAATTATTTTGCTGCTTCTTGCATCCCAGTGTTTGGAGGTCAGCATAAGTTTCGCTGCATTAATTTTGTTTCTTTTTAACATGCTGGCTTCACTCCCCTCAGGTTTGACCTTTCAATTTCTTTCCTACATCTGACTATTCCAGGTTAAATGCTGGGATGTACACACACATTTAATAGAGGAGTACTGTAAGTTCAGGCAGACTTTCATCTCTCTGTCTCCTGTAAGAATTATGAGCGCTATCAAGTAACAATTGTACCCTGCTTTACTTTGTTTCATCTTTTAGCTTTCAATGCCTAGTTTTAACTGTCCTTCCTCTTCTAATCATAAATCAGATCCCACTGTACTTATCTTAAGAGCAGCTGTTGTATTGAAGGAAAAAGATAAGTATCACTAATTTAAATCTAAATTTACTTTGGAGGAAATAGTTCATTAAAGTTACTGTACCTAGATATATCAAGAATCTAGTTTTCAAGTTGTATTTCTGCATAAATTATGAAATGAGACATAAATGAGTGCCCTGGAGAAACTATAGACATAAGCACTGTCTTAGTCTGTTCAGTTGGTTGTAACAAAATTCCCCAGACTGGGTGGCTTATAAAAAACAGACCTTTATTTCTTACAGTTATGTATGGAGGTTGGGAAGTCTAAGATTAAGGAGCCAGCAGGGTTGAGTTCTCATGAGAGCCCTCTTCCTGGTTCATAGCTGGTGTCTTCCCACTGTGTCCTCACATATTTGAAAGGGCTAGGGATCTCTCTGGGGTCTCTTTTATATCCCATTCATGAGGGTTCCACCTGTGGAATTAATTGAGGAAGCTCAGCTAAAACTGGAATCAGGACAGGCCTGTAGGGGGAGCTCTCACATCCTGCCATACATCATCAATCATCACTTCAACTAGGAAGAGACTTCTGCCTATATTTCCAACAGGAAGGTGCCTCTACCCTCCAGTAGGAAGAAGAAAACTCTCTGCCCCATGACAGCCCAGCCAATCTGAGACAGTGACAGCCCAATGAATAAAAAGCCTCTATACTTTGGACTCCAATGGACTCTTTGGTTACCGCAGCCCCTCCCAACTCCCACCTTTCCCCTATAAAGGCAAGTTCCCTTTCCCCATTCTCTGGATTTACCTGTGCTCTGCCATGGTTCACCTATCCTGGATTGCAATTCCTCTGCTATTTCTGAATAAACTCAGTTTTGCTGGTAATATAACTGGCTATTATGTTTTTAAAGTTGACTACCCTTATGACCTAATTACCTCCCAAAGAAAGGCCCTCCCTCCTAATACCATCACTTTGGAGTTTGGATTCAAAATATGAATTTGGGGGTGGGGGACACACAAATATCAAGTCCATAGCAAACACTATGACACACTGGTTTGAAGAGCAGAAGCTTTGTCTTTGAGGCTCCATGATGCCTTCCTTTCTTCTACCTTTTCTTTTAACCACATTAACTTTGTGTTTTATTGGACTTAATGTTATTAGTGTGTCTTTTCATATTATCTTGAAATGTGTTCTTATAATTCCAAAATAAACATTTACTCTTAAATATTGGAATTCTTGTCCTACAACTCTTGCTTTCATGAATTTCATGTACTAAAATATCCAAGTGGAATAATTTTTGTGTGAAGTGACTTCTCTGGAAGTCATGCCCAATAAAGTTAACCAAGAATACAGCTTTTATGGAAGGAGTGAGGAGCTTGATTTGGGATCCTGTGAATCTTATGTTGCTAGATTGCTCAACCTAGAAAGGGGCAAATCCTAAAATAGGGACGATTTTTCAGTGTTACAACATAATAACACAGCATGGGCTTCGGACTGGCTTGTGTGAAATGACCCTGTGGGTTTCTCAGAACACTACCTCACAAAAACTCAGACCAGTGTGACCTACCTAGTATCCTGGACATCTGGGGAGAAAAGAATTAGGGGTGAGGGGAGGGCTGGGCGGAAGGGAAGGGGAAAGGAGGAGGAGGAAGAAAGAAAGAGAAATGTGTTTAACATTTCATCGTCTTAGGGCAAATCCTGAGTATCCGCAAACTTGTAAATAGCAGGATAATGTTCCCTCACTGAAATTAGAACCTTGTTTTTATGTTATGAGTTTATAATTTCCTAATTGCTATTGATATTTGTTGCAACTTAAAACAAGCAGATATTCTTGTAAATTAGATTTGCCTGTTATAAACTAATGGATGTCTCAGGTTCAATACAATTTTTGCTTAGTTCCTTATTGTATGAAAGTATTTTAGTTTTGATTACTGTAAAAATATGCATAATTAAATTGGCTTCTCTGTGATTAAATATTTCATAACATCCTTTATTTGATTTGTAATTTTTACTGATAAAGTGGTTATTTTCAAAAGTAAATGAAGGCAAATGATTGTAGTAAACAGTGAAATTATTTAAGTATTTGTAAGTAAATATCTAAGGTATTTCCTCTAAAATGGGTCATTTCTAAAGCAGACACGTGTTTATAAATATAGTTTAGGCACAATATATTAAGTTTATGCCATATTTTTTCCAAAACAGTTAATATACTTTTTGTTAACCTACTGCTGTTTAAAAAAATTACTTCAAAACTTATTGGCTTAAAACAACCACAACTTTGTTATGCCTCACAGTTCGTGGATTGGGATTTGGCTACAGCTTGTTGATTTCTCTACTTGGACTGGACTGGAATGTCCAGGATGGCTGCTTCACTCACATTTGTCACTTGGGCTAAGATGGATTGAATGGGTCTTACTGGAATGGCCCTCCTATGGTCAGATATTTGGGGCTTTGGTTCCCCCTGCTGGCTGCATTCCTTGGTCTTCTCCAGATAGCATTAGAACCTCTATTTCTCCATGTGGCCTCTCTCTAGTTCTTCTGGCAAAGTAGCTTAGACTCAAGTTGTCAGGTGTAAGCCTGGAACAGATACACGGTCGCTTCTGCCACATTCTGTTGGCTAAAGTAAATTATAGGGTCAGCATGAATTCAGGGTGGAAGAGAACTACACAGGGTGTGAATACCAGGATGAGCAGTTCATCATGGGAGAGGAGGTACCTTGTGGAGTTTAGCTACTTCGGTCCATGTGTCCCTCGATGGCATCATTTCCTGCATCCTCAAGGGTAAAACTGAATATTTCTCCGGATGTATCCTTTGTGTTATCTGAGGCTTAAGAAATGCCTTTCAGAAAAAGAGCACTTAGTTTAATAATTTGGGAGACAATAGAAATGATAGCCCTTCTCTTGGGTTTATAATGGCTTACTAAAAACAGTAAGGATTTTGCAGTATAAAAATATATGTACTTTGTTTAACCTGGCATTTCCCAAACATTTAAGTGCATAGAACTGTGCCTGGCACTTAGTAATCACTTATAAATATTTGTTGAATGAGATTTATCCATTTTTCACAAAACATACATGTACATTACAAAGAATTGGTGTTTCCAGGAAAGAACTTTGTGAAAGGAGTATGTGATTCTGGGTTTCCTCCTGATCTACAGCCCCCATCTAGGTGCTTCCTAATGAATTAATTGTTGTACTTTAGTATGACCCCATCTCCTGGCTGCAGGTGACTAGACTCGCATGGGCACCTGACTCAAAGGCAGTTGTCTACAGGCTGGCTAGCAACTTGAAAGATAGTCTGGCAAAAGAGCTTTCACCAAAAGTAGTCTGAATTGGATTGTGATCGGCAGAGCAAATTAGATCCTGTCACTTGGGTAGTTTGAATGTGGGAAAATCAGTCAGTTAGTTGGCCGGGGTAGGAGCCGTAGAAGCAGAAGCAGAGAACACATGAGTTTCCATTGTACGCAACCCTAGGTTGCTGTTTCCTCATGATCCTGGTTTTGTGGCTGCTGAAAACACTTCCTATTTCCCTTTCTTCCTCCATCTTTAGAATAAAACCCATTAACTGTGGTAGCCCAACTATGTCCCTATTTCTTAGTATCTGAAAGAGTCTAATATGTGATGTCAGGAAGGCCTGATGCTCTCTTATTCAGAATGAGAAAACAGTCTATTCAATTATCTACTCAGGGAAGAAGTACCACTATGACACGCTCTCTTCAGAAGCCTGTAAACACAGCGGGAACTGCTACTAGTGGCGCCAATAATAGGTAGAATGGTAGGGTAGGCCGGCACACAAATTGCTCAGGAAGTTCTTTCAACTGTTGTAGGAAACTCTTTGGTTAATAGCTTCAGAAGAAACACTTAATGAACAAATACTGATGTATTATTATTAATTAAAGTCCACAATTTAGTCAGATTTTCTTAGCTTTTACTTAATTCCTTTCTATGCTTCAGGTTCCCATCCAGGATATCACATTGCATTTAGTTGTCGTGTCTCCTTAGGCTCCTCCTGGCTGTGACAGTTTCTCAGACTTACCTTGTTTCTGATGATCTTGACAGTTTTGAGTACCGATCAGGTATTTTGTAGGTTATTCCTCTGTTGGTATTTGTCTGATGTATTCCTCATGATTCGACTGCAGCCATGGGTTTTTGAAGGAGGACCACAGAGGTAAAGTGTTATTTTCATCACATCACATTAAGACTGCATACCATCAACATGACTTATCACTGTTGATGTCGATCTTGATTACCTGGTCGAGGTAGTGTTTGTCAAGTTTATTCACTGTAAAGTTTCTCTTTTTCTCTCCGTTTCCACAATGTACCTTTGGAAGGAAGTGTGCACAGCCCATATTTAAGGAGTGGAGATTTATGGTCCCTCTCCTCGAGGGTTAAGTATCTACATAAATTATTTGGAATTCTTCTCCATGGGAGATTTGTCTCTTCTCCCATTTCTTTTTTCATTCAATCATTTATTTATATCAATATGGACTCACAGATATTTATTTTATACTTGCGATAATTCAATACTACTTTATTTTGTTGCCCAAGTTGTTCCAGCTTTGGCCACTGGCGACTCTTACGTGGCTCTTTTGCTCCTTCGACAGAACCACATGAATGTGGTATTCTGTTATATTCTGTTTTGTTTTGTTGTTGGTTTTTGTACTTCCTTACTTTCTGACACTCCAAGATGTCCCAGGCTCATCTCGTTTATTTCTTAGCTAGTCCTAAAATCAGCCATTACTCCAAGGAACCCTGGTTAGTTATTGAAAGTGGCATTAGAAACCAAGATCTGGGCATTAGGTGTACTTGTTACTAGGAGTAAGGCGTTGTTTCTCTTGAGTCTTCTCAGCTGACAGAGCAAAGAAATATACATGTGCATATCACTTACGTATATACACATATCAATAAATATTTCTATATGTAATCATCTGCATCTATAATAATTTACACATGAGTTCTTACGAGTGTCTGCAATTCTAATCCATTACCAAATGAATCACTCTAGCCTCTCCTCAACCCTTACCCCTTGCTTATCTGAATTCCACTCCAACAGTGAGAAAGTTAGCTCTCATTCTGTGCCATCCATTTACTTAATTGTTCAATTCCATTGTACATGTACAGTAGCATCAGAATTATTAACCAGTACACTCATGGGAATGACTTTATCAACTAGAGTACGGTGCTTATGTGAAGTTCCTTTTGTGTTTGGTTTTACAGATCCCACTCTTCCAAATTTACTTAGTTCAGCACCCACTTCCCTTTAGTGATGCTGTAAAGAAATGAAAAGGATGGAGAAGTAAATTTACAGATTAAAATAGTCTTAAAGACAATATCATACTTTTTAAATTGGTAAGAATTAATTACACTATCTAGAGATGTACATTTAAATGGTGAAACAAACAAACAAAAAAGCAAAGAAGTTATGACTATAACAGTAACCACATAAAAAGTAACCTCTACTTCTGGGCAGATAAAGTGTCAGAGATTGGATGTACTATCCCACCTGAAACAGGTAAAAAACCCAACAAAATAATACGTGAAACAATGATTTTCAGACATTAGATACCAGGCAATGCAGGGCAGTGAGATGGGGAAATAAACAAGGTAAGCCCTACAATTGCCTCAGCTTACTACCTGGAAAGAGTTTTGAGGCTACAGTGCAATTTACATGAGGGAGAAGAACTTAAGTTGAGACCCCAGGAGCAAACGAAATTTTACTGTTGCTGTCTGAACAGGCTCAGTGGATGGTGAGCATTTGGGTATTTAGTGCACGAGAGAAACATGTTTGCTCTAGTGTGTCAGGATTCTTTTATTTTTAAAAAAATAGTCTCTATTTTCAGAACAATTTTATATTTACAGAAAAACTAAGGAGATGGTACAGAGAATTCACAAATACCCCACACCCAGTTTTCCCTATTGTTAACATTTACCTTACCGTGGAAGGAAGGGGGAACCCAAGCAGAGACCAGGAGTCCCCCTGGGTTTAGGAGATAGAGCTGGGTATCAGAGAGACACAGTGGAGTGCAGGAGAGGAGACAGCTACCACAGAGAAAGCTCCAGAGATGGCAGAATGTCCACCGGAGCAGAGGCAAGTGAGGAAACTAACGTAGGACAGAGAAAAACACCACCCAAAAGGAGCACAGGGGAAAATGCCGGGAGCTCACACCAGCAGAAATAGATAGCGTTCCCACTGACTAGAGTAGAAAAACTTGGCTTTGGGCAAAGTATTTAAAATCATGCTCTGAGTGGTAGGGCACACTTAGTCATAGACTAAAGGCTGCTTGGGTACCACCTAATGATGCTAAAAGCAAGACTTGAAAGTATCGAACAGTTTCCAAGTAACTTAACTGTGACCCAGGATAAAACTCAAGAATATTTATAGGAATACAAAAATATGCAGCATTCAACAAGGTAAAATTCACACTATCAGGGGTCTAATAAGGAGGAGGGAAGAAGTGGGGGAAAGGAGGAAGCTATGACACATCATGAGAAAAAAATGAATCAATACAAAAAAGGTGTAAACACAAATAATAGAATTAGTATATAAGGATATTAAACAGTTACATTACATACATTCAAACAGGTAGAGGAAAGACTTCTCATGTTAAATGGAGGCATGGAAGACATATTTTTTTACAAAGACCCGTGTTGAACTTCTAGAGATGAAAAGTAAAATGTTTCAGATGGAATATATACATATTATTCTTAGTAACAAGAGAACAAGCAATTCAGTTAGAAAATGGGAAAAAGATCTGATCAAACCCTTAACCAAGGAAGATATACAAATAGCAAATAAGCACATGAAAAGACATTCAACATCTGTAGACATTAGGGAGGTGGAATTAAAACCACAATGAGACACCATTGCGTACTATAATCATGACTAAAATTGAAAAGACCAGCCATACCACGTGTTGGCAAAGATGTGGAACAACTACAATTCTCATACACTGTTGGCAGGAATGTGAAATTGTACATCCACTTTGGAAAATGGTTTTGGCAGGTTTTCAAAAAATTAAACATATACCTACCATATGGCTCAGCCATTCCTCTCCTAAGTAGTTACCCAGGGGGAAAGAAAGTATGTGCCCACACAAAGACTTGTATATGAAGGTTCATGGTAGCTTTATTTGCAAAAGCCCCAAACTGAAATTACCTAACCATTCATCAACAGACAAATAAACAAATCATGGTGTATCCATGTGTTGAGCTAAGCTACTCAATGGTATTGCTGTTTCAGCATTATTTTGTGTGGCTAAGAGGCTTTGGGGGGAGAGGGGACTTAAGCTGACACTAGCTCCATCATGCAAGTATATGCCCTAGAAAATAGCCTGCAGAGTCACAAGCAAGTGAAGATTCCTGAGGCAACTCCCCGAACAGCCCCTGTGATCAAGTCTTCCCGGCCTCCCAAGACCTTTCTTTGTGTGCCTCTTAAATAAGACCCCCTCACAGGGCTTACCAAGCCGCATTAATTTTGGTTTGAATTAACCAATACAATACCGTGTTAGCCCCAAAGCACTCACCCACAGACCCTAATAAAGGCATGTGCCCCAGGTCCTGCCTCTCTCTGCCTGCACCCTGCTTTGATCTACCAATGTGGCCCCTCAAGGTGTGCCATGTACTTTGTTCAGGATCTGTGAGTAATAAACTTCTCTATTTCAATTTCTTTTTTTTTTTACATCTTTATTGGAGTATAATTGCTTTACAATGATGTATTAGTTTCTGCTTTATAACAAAGTGAATCAGTTATACGTATACATATGTTCCCATATCTCTTCCCTCTTGCGTCTCCCTCCCTCCCACCCTCCCTATCCCACGCCTCTAGGTGGTCACAAAGCACCAAGCTGATCTCCCTGTGCTATGCAGCTGCTTCCCACCAGCTATCTATTTTATGTTTGGTAGTGTATATATGTCCATGCCACTCTGTCACTTTGTCACAGCTTACCCTTCCCCCCTCCCCATATCCTCAAGTCCATTCTCTGGTATGTCTGTGTCTTTATTCCTGTCTTACCCTTAGGTTCTTCATGACATTTTTCTCCCCTTAGATTCCATATATATGTGTTAGCATACCATATCTGTCTTTCTCTTTCTGACTTACTTCGCTCTGTATGACAGACTCTAGGTCCATCCACCTCACTACAAATAACTCAATTTCGTTTCTTTTTATGGCTGAGTAATATTCCATTGTGTATATGTGCCACATCTTCTTTATCCATTCATCCGATGATGGACATTTAGGTTGTTTCCATCTCCTGGCTATTGTAAATAGAGCTGCAATGAACATTTTGGTACATAACTCTTTTTGAACCATGGTTTTCTCAGGGTATATGCCCAGTAGTGGGATTGCTGGGTCATATGGTAGTTCTATTTGTAGTTTTTTAAGGAACCTCCATACTGTTCTCCACAGTGGCTGTACCAATTCACATTCCCACCAGCAGTGCAAGAGTGTTCCCTTTTCTCCCCACCCACTCCAGCATTTATTGTTTCTAGATTTTTTGATGCTGGCCATTCTGACCGGTGTGAGATGATATCTCATTGTAGTTTTGATTTGCATTTCTCTAATGATTAATGATGTTGAGCATTCTTTCATGTGTTTGTTGGCACTCTGTATATCTTCTTTGGAGAAATGTCTATTTAGGTCTTGTGCCCATTTTTGGATTGGGTTTTTTGTTTTCTTGTTATCGAGCTGCATGAGATGCTTGTAAATTTTGTAGATTAATCCTTTGTCAGTTGCTTCATTCGCAAATATTTTCTCCCATTCTGAGGGTTGTCTTTTGGTCTTGTTTATGGTTTCCTTTGCTGTGCAAAAGCTTTGAAGTTTCATTAGGTCCCATTTGGTTTTTTTTGTTTTTTTTTTTTTTTTTGGCAATACATGGGCCTCTTACTATTGTGGTCTCTCCCGTTGCGGAGCACAGGCTCCGGACGCGCAGGCTCAGCGGCCATGGCTCACGGGCCCAGCCGCTCCGCAGCATGTGGGATCTTCCCGGACCGCGGCACGAACCCGTGTCCCCTGCATCAGCAGGCAGACTCTCAACCACTGCGCCACCAGGGAAGCCCCTGGGTTTGTTATTGTAGGTCTTTTCCTTCTCTTGTGTTTCTTGCCTAGAGAAGATCCTTTAGCATTTGTTGTAAAGCTGGTTTGGTGGTGCTGAACTCTCTTAGCTTTTGCTTGTCTGTAAGGGTTTTCATTTCTCCATCAAATCTGAATGAGATCCTTGCTGGGTAGAGTAATCTTGGTTGTAGGCTTTTCTCCTTCATCACTTTAGATATGTCCTGCCAGTCCCTTCTGGCTTGCAGAGTTTCTGCTGAAATATCAGCTGTTAACCTTATGGGGATTCCCTTGTGTGTTATTTGTTGTTTCTCCCTTGCTGCTTTTAATATGTTTTCTTTGTATTTAATTATTGACAGTTTGATTAATATGTGTCTTGGCATGTTTCTCCTTGGATTTATCCTGTATGGGACTCTCTGTGCTTCCTGGACTTGATTAACTATTTCCTTTCCCATATTAGGGAAGTTTTCAACTATAATCTCTTCAAATATTTTCTCAGTCCCTTTCTTTTTCTCTTCTTCTTCTGGAACCCCTATAATTTGAATGTTGGTGTGTTTAATGTTGTCCCAGAGGTCTCTGAGACTGTCCTCAGTTCTTTTCATTCTTTTTTCTTTATTCTGCTCTGCAGTAGTTATTTCCACTATTTTATCTTCCAGGTCACTTATCCCTTCTTCTGCCTCAGTTATTCTGCTATTGATCCCATCTAGAGTATTTTTAATTTCATTTATTGTGTTGTTCATCATTGCTTGTTTCATCTTTAGTTCTTCTAGGTCCTTGTTAAATGTTTCTTGCATTTTGTCTATTCTATTTCCAAGATTTTGGATCATCTTTACTATCATTATTCTGAATTCTTTTTCAGGTAGACTGCCTATTTCCTCTTCATTTGTTAGGTCTGGTGGGTTTTTATCTTGCTCCTTCATCTGCTGTATGTTTTTCTGTCGTCTCATTTTGCTTATCTTACTGTGTTTGGGGTTTGCAGGCTGCCAGTTTGTAGTTCCCATTGTTTTTGGTGTCTGTCCCCAGTGGCTAAAGTTGGTTCAGTGGGTTGTGTAGGCTTCCTAGTGGAGGGGACTACTGCCTGTGTTCTGGTGGATGAGGCTGGATCTTGTCTTTCTGGTGGGCAGGTCCACGTCTGGTGGTGTGTTTTGGGGAGTCTGTGGACTTATTATGATTTTAGGCAGCCTGTCTGCTAATGGGTGGGGTTGTGTTCCTGTCTTACTAGTTATTTGCCATAGGGTGTACAGCATTGTAGCTTGCTGGTCGTTGAGTGAAGCTGGGTGCTGGTATTGAGATGAAGATCTCTGGGAGATTTTCGCTGTTTGATATTATGTGGAGCTGGGAGGTCTCTTGTGGACCAGTGTCCTGAAGTTGGCTCTCCCACCTCAGAGGCACAGCACTGACTCCTGGCTGCAGCACTAAGAGCCTTTCATCCACGCGGCTCAGAATAAAAGGGAGAAAAAGTAGAAAGAAAGAGGATAAAAGAAAATAAAGATAAAATAAAATAAGGTTATTAAAATAAAAAATTATTTTTGAGAAAAAAATTTTTTAAAAGATTAAAAAAAAGAAAAACGGACGGATAGAATCCTAGGACAAATGGTGAAAGCAAAGCTATACAGACAAAATCTCACACAGAAGCATACACACTCACAAAAAGAGGAAAAGGGGCAAAAATCACAAATCTTGCTCTCAAAGTCCACCTCCTCAATTTGGGATGATTCGTTGTCTATTCATGTATTCCACAGATGCAGGGCACATCAAGTTGATTGTGGAGCTTTAATCCGCTGCTTCTGAGGCTGCCAGGAGAGATTTCCCTTTCTCTTCTTTGTTCTCACAGCTCCCAGGGACTCAGCTTTGGATTGGGCCCCGCCTCTGCGTGTAGGTCGCCGGCGGGCTTCTGTTCTTCGCTCAGCCAGGACGGGGTTAAAAGAGCCGCTGATTGGGGGACTCTGGCTCACTCAGGCCGGGGGGAGGGAGGGGTATGGAGTGCGGGGCGAGCCTGCTGCGGCAGAGGCCAACGTGACGTTGCACCGGCCTGAGGCGCGCCGTGCGTTCTCTCGGGGGAGTTGTCCCTGGATCCCGGGACCCTGGCAGTGGCGGGCTGCACAGGCTCCCCGGAAGGGAGGTGTGGAGGGTGACCTGTGCTCGCACACAGGTTTCTTGGTGGCAGCAGCAGCAGCCTTAGCGTCTCATGCCCGTCTCTGGGGTCCGCGATGTTAGCCACAGCTCGCGCCCGTCTCTGGAGCTCCTTTAAGCAGCCTCAATTTCTCTTGTCGGTAGTGGAGCCACAGCTCACCATCCAGCACCCTATGCTCCACTTCACAAATGTGATTCGATCAAGTCATAACAACATACAATGAAATATTAACCATCAATAAAATGGAATGAACTATTGATACACAGAGCAACATGGATGAATCTCAATAATTACGGTGAAAGAACGTAGGGAGAAGAATATGTGCTGTGTTTGGTGATGTATCCTATTACTTACTACTTAGCTACTTTAACACACAGAAATTATTAACACAGTGCTTTACATATAGTAAGGTACTTAAAGACAGTTTGTGGTTTTGATTAAATTATTATTTACATGTATAGATGACACAAATTAAGAACCTAGAATAATTTTAGAGGAAGAATCCTTTGAGATAAATGTATCCAACTGCCCCCGCCAGAAGTTATGTGATTTCCCCAAGGTCATATGGGCAAAGTAGAAAACGTAGATTTCTAGCAAGTTATTTCCAGTCACTCTGAAGATCTCCTTTGAATTTTGAATGAGCCATAATTTTAAAATATAATCTTTTTTTTTAGTAACTGGTCTTATGCAATTCACTATCTGGGGGGTTTTTCTAAGGAAAAAAAAGACAATGTTAACCAGAAGGAAATGCTTCAGATGAAATTGAGTGATGTTTCAAGGATTCTTTCAGTCCTTTCTTTATTCAGTCAAATCCCCCTAGTGGAGAAGATATGCCTTTACGTATCTTCATATATCTTCACACATAAAATGTGGAGAAAATGGAACCACCTTGACTAGAGGGGTCATTTTCTCTACAGACTGACTTAGAAATCGTCTGGCAAGTCCCAGAGACTTGAGGGGAACTTTCCTGAATCTATGGTGATTCCTTCCAGGTGGAAACCAAATATCCGTGACTGCTTCCAAACCATCACACCAGTTTCTCAGCTGGTGGCGATTTAACGAGGGAGTACGGAGGTGAATGAGATCCTAATGACCATTTATCTCTGGCTTGTGTGGCATCTTTTTAATTCTCCCAGGTGACCTTCTGAGACTGATGCTCCAATATTACCAAGGTAAATGACTTACAATATTACCAAGCTTACTTACCTAACTATTATTCTCTTACTGAGAATACCTGTGTACCCAAAGGGTTAAAATACACGTTGCTCTGGGTTTCCTAATTTTTATAGCTCCTCAGTTTAGCTTAAAATATTTAATTTTTTCTTTTCAATTTTTATGATGTTTGAAATATACAGTTAAATTACGGGAGAGATCTTAATGCCTAAGGTTAATTACTTAGTTATAGATATTTAGGAATGCCCATCCATTATTTACAGCAATAGTTCTCAAAGTATGGTCCTCTCTCAGTAATGGCCTTGCTTCGTACTAAATGAGAAAATAAAAACCTTCAACGGAAATTCCCTCATCATTCCACTACCTATACAAATGGACTGGCATCTGTGCACGTCCTCTCCTTTTACTTTATTTTGCAGGAATTACTTACTGCACATTAAAGGCCTGTCTTTACTTATTCTCTGGATTCTCAGCCGCAAGGACCTCCATCCATCAGTTACCCTCTCTCTCTGTTGGATCATTCTCATCAGCATACAATTTACTCTAGTTTTTCTCCTTTCTTTTTAAACTATCCTATCTTGATTCTGTATTATCCTTCAACTATGTCCCATATCTCTGCTCCTTTTTTCAAGCCAAACATCTTCAGGGTTGTTCTCACATGATAACTTCATTTGACTTCTAATTCACTCTTTCCAAAAAAAGTTTTTTTGTATGTGTGTCAAAATGATAATATCCAAATAGTTTAGAGTCAAGTAATTCAATAAGGAATTTTAAAACAGAGAGCAATTTTCCTTCCCTGGAGGCAACCACTCTTAAGTCTTTTAGCAAATTCCCTTGGTCTATATCTCCACATCTTGAAACAATGGGTGTATTGCTATTCTTGGTCTTTATGTTTTAGACAATATCTCTTGTTCTCTCACTATGGAAAATGAGGATTTATCTGTTTCCTCTCCTATTATCATCACACACACACACACACACACACACACACACACACCAACACAGACACACGCATTGTATCCCCTCAAACTCTCCAGCTAGTCATACTGCAATTTTGTTGATGTTTATATTCATAGTTTACATTATTATGACTAAATATGTGTGATTTAGAGCGGAGCCATGTAGTAAAACTATTATTAGCCCTCCTTTCCAGCATGATATTTTTCCTCTGGAGACAGTTTCTTTTCTTTTTCTTTTCTTTTTTTTTCTTTTAAGTGGGCTTGTGTGGTTTTCTTTGAAAAATTCTTTGTCTTTTCTCATCTTAAAAAAAGTACTCTTACATAAAAAAGAAATAGTATAGAAATATGCTTTTTTTAAAAAAAAGAATACTTCATTAGTGGCTCTGGCAAACACTTCTGGTGCCCATCCACATCCACTTTGCCCTTACTGCCATCTCTTTGCATGAGGGCTTTCTTTGGGACTAGTGCCCTCTCTATAGATGTGCATTGCAATCCAAAAGTACCAGAGAATGAACACTCCCTGGGAGTAGTCCTTGAATAATGACTGAAGGGAGTTGTACCAATGCCCTAGTTCTCTCCCTCAGGTGAGATACTCTGAAGGACATGCTCTACACTGTTTCTCAGAGTTCCCTGGTGGGATTTAGCTCCAGTTACCCACCATGGCTGCTTGATAGCACGCTCTTTTTTTTTTTTTTTTTTTTTTTTTTTTTTTTTTTTGCGGTACGCGGGCCTCTCACTGTTGTGGCCTCTCCTGTTGCAGAGCACAGGCTCTGGAAGCACAGGCTCAGCAGCCATGGCTCACGGGCCCAGCTGCTCCGTGGCATGTGGGATCTTCCCGGACCGGGGCACGAACCTGCGTTCCCTGCATCGGCAGGTGGACTCTCAACCACTGCGCCACCAGGGTAGCCCGATAGCACACTCTTTATTGACTTCCTTCTTGTTCCTGTATAACTCCACTAATGGTGTTTCCTGGGATCACCTCCCAAATAAATGACTTGTACTCGAATCCTTCTTTTCATGCCTGCTTCTTCAACAACCCAAACTAAAACAATAGTGCTGAGTATTTCCTGTTACTTCACATTTTAGGGTACAAGATATCTGCTGTCCCAGTTTTAGAGATGCTAAGATTAACAAGTGGACGCAGGTGGTGTCAGCCTGATGTGTCCATTATAAAATTCCCTTTCCTACCTGTATTAGTCAGGGTTCTCTAAAGAAACAGAACCAATAGGATAGATAAACAGATAGATAGGAATTGGCTCATGTGATCGTGGATGCTGAGAAGTCCTAAGATCTGCAGTCAGCAAGCTGGAGACCCAGGAGCCAACATTTCAGTTCAGGTCTGAAGGCAGGAAAAGACCAATGCCTCAGCTCCAGGAAGTAAGGTAGGAGGAGCTCCCTCTTACTTGTGGAAGAGTCATCTTTTTTGCTCTACTCAGACCTTCAGCTGATTGGATGAAGACCACCACATTAGAGGGGGAAGCTACTCAGTCTACTGATTCAAATGTTAATCTCATCCAGAAACACAGACACACCCAGAATAATGTTTAACCAATATCTGGGCACCCCATGACCCAGTCAAGTTGACACAAAATTAGCCATCACACTACCTTTCACCTAATACTTTTATCAGTCGCTAATGGTTATCGCCTATATCAATTACCCCCTCAGGTGTATTTTTGGCCGTGCCACACAGCGCGGGATCTCATTTCCCAAACCAGGGATCGAACCCGTGACCCCTGCAGTGGAAGCTCCAAGTCCTAACCACTGGACCGCCAGGGAATTCCCTCATCAGTTGTTTAAAATGGTGATTTTTAAATGCCAACATTCCTTCTGCATTTATTAGCTAAAATTCTATCAGTCTGAACTTTCCCTTATCAACTATTTGATTACCCTGAAATACAGTTTGTACAGAAAGGGTGCGATAAATATATCCTTTTTTTTAAAGAAAAATATTTGTTTATTTATTTGGTTGCATGGGGTCTTGGTTGCATGGGGTCTTAGTTACGGCAGGCAGGCTCCTTTGTTGCAGTACGTGGGCTCCTTAGTTGCGGTAGTTGGGCTCCTTAGTTGCAGTTTGCAGGCTCCTTAGTTGTGGCATGCGAACTCTTAGTTGCGGCATGCATATGGGATCTAGTTCCCTGACCAGGGATCGAACCCAGGCGCCCTGCATTGGGAGTGTGGAGTTTATCCGCTGTGCCACTAGGGAAGTCCCAATGTATCCTTTTTGATGACTTAGTTTTCTAAGTAGTTATCACTAATTTAATCCCAAACTCTGTCACCTATCTAAATTATTTTCAGTATGGTCATTCCCGTCAAATGCTCTATCAATTTCATCTTCCTAAACAGGGCTCTCCAAGGGCTTCCTGACTTCTTGGAGAGGCTTCTGAATGATTATCTTCTAGACCTGGTACACTGCCGTCATCCTGGGATCTCCCTTCACTAGAATTCCCTCCAGTTGTTTCCTGTGTGGGAACTCCTATTCTCTGGATGCCATGTTTTTCTCTTCCTATTTAGGTGAAGCATATCCTCTAATATTTCTTTAAGAGAGGGTGTATGATAATTCTAGATTCTAAATTGGAAATATTTTTCTTTTTCCCTTTTTTTTCTTTTGCGGAAATACCTTTTTTTTAGAGCTCTGAAGCTATTGTTCCATTTGTCTTCTAGCTCTTGGTGTGTTTCTTGATAGCTTCAATTCATTTATACTCCTGATTCTTTCTTTGTGAACTCTCCATCTTCTCCTTGGAAGCTTGTAGGATTTCCAAAAAATTTCAGAACACTGGGGAACACGGTTTGGAAATTTCATAGTGCTGTGCTTTATTTTTATCTGTTAAGCTGGACATTCAACGAATGTCTAAAATCCTTCAGTTATAGGAAATTTTGTTGAATAATTTCCTTGGTTATTTCCTCTGGTGGGATTTCTCTTTTTGGAACTCTTAATATTTGAATCTTAAATTTCCTAGACTGTTCTTTCTTTTTAAATATTCTCCTCTATTTCTTATCTTTTGGGGTTTTTGCTCTGCATTCTGAAAGATATCTTCACCTTTTCTTCCACTCCTGCTATCTTGTTTTTAATTTCCAGGAGACGAATTTTGTTTCCTGAATACCAATGGCATTGCCATTTCATTGGTAAATCTTTCAATACCTATCTCTAAAATTACTCCTTTAAAGATATAATAACAATGCTATTATAATGCCAAAAGAATGTCTTTAATATCAAGAGTCTAGGGACTCTCTAAATTTCCTGTATTTAAAAATATTTTTTTGTTTGAAGCAGTGTTCAGATAAGTTCATGTATTTCAACTGCTTGATAGTTCTCATAAGTTACCTTTTAATCTTTAGTTCTTCTTTAGTTTTTCCTATAATTGAATTATTGAAGAGTCAGGTCATTTATGATGTAGTTTTTCACAGTTTGGACTTGACTGATTGCATTTATGGTGATTTTCGTCTTCCTCTTTCCTCTGCATTAGCTATAAATTGATAATGAAACCTGAAGACTTAAGATCAGTTTTAACTTTTTTGGGGGCATTAATACTTCATCAGGAAGCAGGAAAGTTCTAATGTTCTTTATTTTCATGATTTAGCAGCCATTGAGGACCATTGTCTTTATCCATTTATTTCATTTAAAGTTGTAAAATGGTGACATTATAAAATCTACCTTTCCTTCCTAATTTATTAGCTGTATGTCTACAAAGAAAAACTTCCTCTCATCAGTGTAAGGCCAACTGGCCCGAGGCAGGGGAACGCAATCAGACTCACAGGTTGAAACTGACCTGGAGACTTTCCGGACCACCCAGTTCCAGGAACTGACCTGGGGACTTTCCACCCGGCCCAGCCTTCCCGCCTTTCGAGGGGCGGGACTAACGGTCCCCCACGATACCCGAAAAGGCCGCCAAATAAGGAATACCCAGCGCCCTCCCGGATTCACCACACCCCTTTCCCTTCTTCCCCTATAAATTCTTCCCAAACCCTCGACCGGGCACGACTTTTCTGGCCCCTTTCTCTCGGACCAGTGAACCTCGCCCGGGAGCGTACCCAAATAGAGCTTGTTTAAGCTCTCCTCCGTTTTTGGTGCCGTTCCTTACAATCAGCTTTTTCATTACCTGACTTACAGTTAGTGATGGCAGCCAGGGTAAATGCTTAATTCTTTCGTTTTATTTGTAAGTTTTCAAAACAATGAGTTGGTTTGTTAGCATCCTCCAAGTGTGACAATTAGTTCTTTTTAAATTGTCATCATTATGAACATTTAGATTTAAACATATTTGATTTGTTTCAATACCTTATAGAGATTATCCCTTTAGTGCTCTAATTGTGTAATTTTGACAGGGGAAAGCTTCAGTTTGGCTTCTGAGTCCTTTTGACATAATCCTAGTGGTTTTTGATAATTTCTTGTTTTGGATTTGACAGGATGTTT
Organism: Lagenorhynchus albirostris; assembly: GCF_949774975.1. NCBI lineage: Eukaryota > Metazoa > Chordata > Mammalia > Artiodactyla > Delphinidae > Lagenorhynchus > Lagenorhynchus albirostris. Next base: position 116,616,778 of record NC_083098.1, on the reverse strand, counting down.
CAGGCTCATTTGCATGAATGATGTCTGAAATAATACATTTGAATTGATAGTATCAAGGTAAACTTATATATTTTACCTGAAAAAAGTCTTTCACTGAAAAAGTCCAGAAATATGGACTGACTCAGAAGCACTAAACAGTTTTAGAAGCCCAGATTGTGATATCTAAATACCACTCCCTTCTGAAAACCAGGAATCCTGGGACTCCTTAGAGAAATGGCTGATTCCAAATGTGGTGCTGTGTTTTCATTTGAAGCTTTGGATCCTCTTCTAAGCTCATTCCGTTATTGGCAGAATTCAGAAATATACTGAAATTAAGTTCTATATACAGACTGCAAATGAAGAGTCCCCGAAGAAAAAGCTACAAGGAAACCATTGACAGTTTGAGGTCAAGTAACAAGATTGAAGTTTTAGAAATAACACTCTGACAGCAATGTTAAGAATGGAGTGTGTGGGCAGCAGATGCACAGGATGCCCAGATACGGGGATTAGTTGTGATTCATCCTGGATATAGGAAAGGCCTAATATTAACACAGTAGCAGTGAGGTAAATAAACAGGGAACTGATTTGCTAGCTATTAAGAATGTATGACTGTTGGGACTTCCTCAGCGGTGTAGTCGTTAAGAATCCACCTGCCAACGCAGGGGACACGGGTTTGAGCCCTGGTCCGGGAAGATCCCACATGCTGCAGAACAACTAAGCCCGTGCATCACAACTACTGAAGCCTGTGCTCTAGAGCCTGCGAGCCACAGCTACTGAAGCCCGCGCACCTAGAGCCCATGTTCCGCAACAAGAGAAGCCACCGCAATGAGAAGCCCGTGCACCTTAACAAAGAGTAGGCCCCGCTCTCCACAACTAGAGAAAGCCCATGCGCAGCAACGAAGACCCAATGCAGCCAAAAATAAAAATTAAAAAAAAAAAAAAAGAATGTATGACTGTCAGCATAACTGATGGCAACTTGGGCCTGTAGAAGTTCCTCCTGTCCTTCCACTGGCCCTACCCAGGACTGTACTCTGCAGTAAATCATTTCTCTTGTCGTCAAGGGCTTTGAAGTTAATAGATATTGTTTAATAATCATTAGGACCCAGTGGCTTCTGTGCTATTTTAGTCCCCAGACAATGATGAAGACCTTTGCGGACATATTCCCAGTGCCCAGGAGACTACTTACCCATCCATAAACCTTGACTTAGGAATGCACTTCCTGTTTCTAAGCACTACTCCAATACCCTAGGTTAGCTATACAACTGTCCCAATGTCCCCTCAGCGGTGTGGATGCAGCTGTAAATGCTTCTGGGTCACAGTCCTCCATGATCTCACCCTGTAAGTTACTGTATAATAAACGGATCCATTGATTACATGGAGACACCTGCTTCATTTTCTCAGTCTCAAGATACCTTCTTAGTTTGGTGGGCATTTTTCCTTCCCTCTTGTCCTCCAGCAAAGAGGCAGTAATGTCAGGTCTTTGGGATTGGTGTGTATTTGTAGGGTAGGGCATTGGGTTATGGAGGAGAAGCACTTCAAACAACTATCTTGGTGCCAGGGACAAGCTATGGAAAGTCCCTTAGGGTACTGGGGGTGGAAGGGGAGATAACTCCTAGAGCAGGCTCCCCTCCATCCCCAGCCCATCCTCCTGTGAAGTAGCTGTGGTATACTTCGGTGAATTTGAAAATGTCCTTCACACATGGACATTCTACTCTGTGGTAACCAAGGGCCCTCCTGCAGCCTGGATTTCATTCCTCTAAGGATTTCCTGAGAAGCTAATAAAATAGAGGTCTCTTTCTGGCTTACCGGGTGAGAAGTATCCGACAGAAATCTCCTGAAGAGACATCTGCAAGTGGGGAAGGAGGCACCTTGCAGATAACCACTAAAACCTGAGAAATATTAATTACTGATGTCCAGGGATGGGGTATTGACTTTTTTTTTTGAAACTGTGCGTTGAGCAGAATTTTAAAGCTAAGTGGAACGTGTGGAGAATGAGCTGTTTAGCAAATCTTCCCTCCGCGAAGCTGGAAAATTCCTCTTTAAATGTGGCCAGGGAGAGGAGGGCACAGATATGGAGGATAGGAAACTGGTGGCCGGGTTTACGGAGTGAAAACCAGAGGGTCGGGAGACCACATCAATGTCTTCTGCCATCTAGTAAACAGCAGCACGCACCCAAACCCGCAAAGAGGTGGGGAGCTGGTATCTTCCTTGTCCTTCCAGGTCGAGGCCTGGGACGCGTTTCCAGCCTCTGCGCATGCGCAGCGCAAGGCGGCGAGCGGGGGAGGGACCCTGGAAGTTCCACGACTACGTTCTCAGGCCCCGCCCCTACTTCAGAATCAAGAGGGAGGAGCGTCGTGCGCGCTCGCGTCGGTGCGCGCCCTGAAGGCCCGCTCCCACCCCCTGCGTCCGGTTCTCGTCCGGTGCTTCGCCCCACCCCACACACCTCTGTCCGGGACCCATTTAGGAGGCGGGGCCGAGGCGCCGCTCAGTCGGAGCCGCGAGCACGAGCGCGTGCCTACGACAGCGCGTGCCAGCCCGGTCGCGAGGAGACCCCGCCTTCCCGTCCCGCCCCCGCCGGCCTCCCGTCCTCCGACTACTCACTGGGTGCTGAGAACGCGGGCACCCGCGCGCTGAGCAGCCATGGAGGTTCCCGGTAGCCTGTGCAAGAAAGTCAAGCTGAGCAATAACGCGCAGAACTGGGTGAGTCGGAGTAGAGGTGCGGAGGAGGCTCTGGGAGTCACCGGCTGCAGCTTGTTTCGTAGCCGCTGCCTCCCTTCCGCCTCCTCTGTATCCTCCCTGGAGAATTGGGGGTGGTACCCGAGGCCGCGGCGCCTTCCACCTGGGGCGGTGGGTTGTGCCGGGTGGAGTGGCGCGGCGGGGGCGGGGGTCCGATCCAGGGTCCGTGGGAAGAACTCCCCCTTCTCCAGCTCCTCGCCTCAGAGGAGACCTTGAGGACGCTCTTTCGGCAGTGAGCTGGCGGCTGCTGAAACCTGCATCCCTCGAGGGGGAGCTGCCCGCATCCCCCTCCATTGGCCTGAAGGTCTGCGGAGGAGGCAGAGGCAGGCGTCTTTGGTACGTTTCCTGGTTTTTCTTGGCTTTGCCAGTGCAGTGAGCCCAGGTTTGGGTCCATCTCCACGTCTTTCCATTTCTGACTTTCAGCGTGAAGGGAGAGTACTCAACAATGCGGCCATTCATGAGCTGAGACTGCCCTGAACTGAGGTTCTTTGTGATTCGGTGCTAAATCGGAATATCCAGCAAATAACATGGAAACAGTGAAGTGTGGGGAAACTAATGGCTTATAACGTTTAGCAAGGACTGCCAGTTTGCTTTGATGGTTAAGCAGCCTCGGAAGGTTGCTTGCTTCCTTAATTATTCTTGGTAAGAAACAGCCTTAAGCTAAGATTTTGTAAGTGTAGAGGGGGTGGGGTGGAGCAGGTGATGTCCAGCTCTGGAGGCCGGAAAGATACTGGTTTTAAGTTTGGGTGGAAATTTTTATTTCACAGTACAGCAAGATCATGAGGTTTAAATGCAGCCTTGTAAATCGTCATTACCCTTGGTGAGTCAAAGAAAAAAAAAGCCATTTCAGACAAATGTTCAAGTCATTAATTTACCACATCTGTTGTTACCAAGTATTCTCACCCGATTCCTTTCCCCTCTTAGTTATTTAACTCTTCCTTAGGTGATAAGGACGGAGAAGAGATAAAAGGGGAATTAGACCATTGGAAAGAGCGCTGAACTAGGCCTGGTCTCTGGTTCCAGCTTTGCCGTATAGTAGTTGTGTGATCCTGAGTAAAAACCCTCGACTTCTTTAAACCTCAGCTGCCTTAAAGGTATAGTAGTGGTACTTCACTGGAGAGTTTTGAGGAGTAAAGAAGATAATGACTTGGAGAGTGCAGTGATAACACTGCTATGAAACTATTGATACTGCTCCTGTTACCTTGAGGTGTTTCCTGGTTAGGGAAATACGGATGGCTGAATTAGGGTATTTACATGTCATTTCAGCTACACTGTAACTCATTTACTGTTCCATTTGCCAAATAAGTGCGTGTTCTTTGTAGAGGCATGTGCTACTCACGGGGAAGGTGAGAAATGAGGGACTCAGTGCTTGCCTTCCAGTTGCTCAGGGCCTGGTTGGGGTTGTGATTGGCATTTGCCGGATGATGAATATATCATTATAGACCGCAGTGAGTGGGGTAAGACAGCTGTTTTATCACAGTTTAGAGGGGAGTTTAGTCTGGGCGTGATGGAGGTGAAGTGTGCTCAGATTTTTGAGGCAGAGGGGAACTGTATGAATAAGGTCTAATATTAATAATAATTTATATTATTTATAATAATATATAATATTATTATTATAAATAATATAAATAATAATAATTACCATTATTTACTCCAGGAACAATGAAGAGACCTGTTTAACCACTCTGGAGGGCTTTTGTTGACTGGAGATAAGATTGAATGAGCAGGATGGGGCTAGGTTGTATAGTTGTTAATGTTTGGTTGCTGAGTTGAGACTAGATTCTGTGAGAGATTTTGGATGAGGCTAGAATTTTTAATTTTCAGGGCCTTGTAAATCTTTCTTTGCCCCAGTAGGGAACACCCATCATCTTTTCCTCTCACATACATCAACTGATAGGGACACATGTAGCGAATCCAGACACCTTTAAAGTTCCCATCACATGATGAAATTGGTATTCCAGGAAGACAGGTCTGCTAAAGAAATTAGACACTGTTAGAGCCCAGATATAGAAGTCCTGGAGAACAAACAGGGTTATAGTAAGGTTTAAATGAATTAATAGACTTGAGGAATGCCTGGTACGTGAGCACCAGTTAAGGTCTTTGTCTTGTTACTGCTATTAATTCATACAGTTGTGAGGGTGCCGAGTACTGGGCTAAGGTGGTAGTGGAAAAGCAGCATAGATCCGTTAAGAGCGTTCAAGGTTGAGTAAGAAGGACCTGACAAGAGTTGGGGAATGAAAGAGGGAGACGTATTAAAAGAGGATCCTGAGGTTTTAATCCTGGGAAATGAGGAGAAAAGTCGCAGCATGCAGGGAATTTGGGAAGTAGGTTGAGGACTGGAGTGATGGTGATAATAGTTAAACACTGAAGGAAAGTTTACTATGTGCTGGAGACAGTTTGAAATTTTTTACCTAAATTAACTTATTGAATTTCTGTACCATTTTTGAGGTGGTTATCATGAGAGACAGTGGTTTAAAGCAAGGACCCTGGAACTGACTGCCTGGACTCGAACCTGGGCTTCGCTATTTGCTAACCGTGTAACCTTTAGGTAGGCACTTAATTTCTCTGTGCCAGTTTGCTCATCTGTAAAATGGGGGTGATGGCCTCACAGGGATATTGTGAAGATTAAAGGAGTTAATATATGAAAACTGCTTAGAACAGCGTCTGGCATATTGTAAGTGTTGTGTGTGTGTTAGCTGTTACAGTCTGAGTATTATGTGTGTTAGCTGTTATTGTTAGTTATCCTCTTTATTCCAATTAGTATCTCCATTTTATTGATGAAGAAGCTGAGGCACAGAGATGTCATAGAGCTTGTAAGAGGTGGACCCAATATTAAGTGTGCTGCATGTAAGGGACAGATGGCCTTAGTAGAGATAGTCTGTAGAACAAGGCTATCCAGTAGAAATATAACGTGAGCCACATAATGCAATTTAAATTTTTCTAGAGGTCATAGTAAAAAAAAAAAAAAAGTAAAAGGAACAGGTTGAAATAAATTTTAGTGTTTATTTAACCCAGTATAGCTAAAGTACTGTCATCTCAATATAAAAATGAGTTTAATACTATCATAATCAATATAAAATTATTAAAAGATATACATAAGTATATATTTTAACTTAGCACACATCTCACTTCAGACTAACCACATTTTATTTATTTTTAATTAACAACTTTATTGTATAATTGCTTTAAATGTTGTGTTTCTGCTGTATAACAGTGAATCAGCTGTATGTATACATATATCCCCTTGTCCCCTCCCTCTTGCGTCTCCCTCCCACCCTCCCTATCCCACCCCTCTAGGTGGTCACAAAGCACCGAGCTGATCTCCTTGTGCTATGCAGCTGCTTCCCACTAGCTATCTATTTTACATTTACTAACCACATTTTAAAAACTCAGTCGGGACCTGTGGACAGCACAACTATAGGGATTGAGTTAGGTTAAGGTCGAAAATAAAGATTTGATGGTTAAATTCGAGTTAGAGAATATACTAGAGAGAAGGGAGGTGTCTCCATGTACCTACAAGAATAGTAAAGAAAATCAAGAATGAGCATGCCCCTTTAGCCTCCTCTTATCTCAGTCTGACGAAGCATTAGGTGTAATGAGTATCATTTAACATCTGATTGAACCTTTCTCTGTTGGGACCGGTTTTCATCTGCCTTCCATAAAACATTCAAACTGTGTGTTAGCTGGCCCTCAGTTCAGACCCAGGTGCCACTACCTATTTTGTAGACTCACGTTGGGCCAAACCCCTTGCTTGGACCTGCTTTACAGTGGAGCTGGACCCTACTACCCACAGAGTAGTCTGAGATCTAGCATTGCCGTTCGGAAGCACATACGACAATCTCGTTCTGGTTTGCCGTTCCATTCCCCTCTCTCCTCCATGCCCCAAATTCCCATAGCTCCATATCTCCAGCACCAACTCTCTTTCTTTCTTTTTTTTTTTTTTGCGGTACGCGGGCCTCTCACTGTTGTGGCCTCTCCCGATGCGGAGCACAGGCTCCGGACGCACAGGCTCAACGGCCATGGCTCACGAGCCTAGCCACTCCGCGGCATGTGGGATCTTCCCGGACTGGGGCACGAACCCGTGTCCCCTGCATTGGCAGGCGGACTCTCAACCACTGCGCCACCAGGGAAGCCCCAACTCTCTTTCTATACCTTGCATCCTCAGGGTTTTACACAAGCCTTTCCTTCAGCCCTGATGCCTGTTGACCTTTATCACTTGTGGAAATCTTAAGAGCCTCGGGCTCCTGTACTGAAACTGTGGCCTCCTGTGTCCACACACTGTTGCACATAGGCTGAATTCTTTGTGCACCTCTGTGTTATGTTGCAGTCTGCTATTATCGTGTATCATGTAATCATATTTCGTTACAGAGGTTTTGCGTCTACATGGAGCTTTTCCTTATATAACAAGATGGGGATAAGGGTTAGGGTGCTGAGTAGGCCTCGGTACTTCTGTTATTAAAAGTCTTAGATAACTTACTAGTCACTTAGCACAGCTTAAGTAAGAGAATAAGCTCCATACGTGGTAGAATTAAAATTATAGTTTTGTCACTTACTACCTGTGTGATCTTGGGCATGTTGCCTAACTCCTCTGTGCCTCACTGTCTTCAAATGTATGTAATAATGTGGATAATGAAACACAGCTTGTAGTGGAGCTAATAGGGCATATCTCAGAGGGTTATAATGAGGTTTCAGTTATTTAATACATTTAGAGCACTCTAGTGCTGGGACATGGGCACTGTTTAAGGTGTTCTTACTTATTAAGTCATCGAATATTTGACACCTGCTTTGTGTGTGCCTGTGTTCCAGGTGCTGGGGCTGCGGTGGTAAAAAGACAGCCAACGGTCCTGCTCTCATGGATATTACATTCTACCTGGGAGAGGGTTAATCGAAAAGCGAATAAATGAATGAGATATTTTTCCTTTTTATCAGTTCTACCTTTTCTGAACAATGTGTCCCTCATACTGTTCGATGCCTTTCATAGAAGGCCAGCAGCCCGTTCTGGATTTGGGGGAAGACTGAGGTGGTCCAAAAATGAAGCAAGCATGGAAGTGGAACACACAGCATACGGAAGGCCATATATTCCTCCTTCAGAGCATTGGCCTGGCTGTGTGCAGGGGCAGCTACTGAGTTTCCTTCCCCAGAAGCTAGGGAGATACTGCTGGAAGAGTTGCCTAAAGGAGAAGGAGAACTGGACTTTACCAAGAATGCCCTCCGTGTTGACTGAAAACAAGAACGGGAAGAATGACAGCAGGGTCTGGATCCGCATGGTCCCATCTGGTAGCCACTAGCCACCTGTGGCAACTTATATTTAGTTAAACTAAGATGAAACGTTCCATGTTTCAAGTGCTACATTTCCATAGGAAGCTCGTGGCCACTGTATTGGACTGTGCAGTGTAGAGCATTTTCATCATCTCAGAAAGTTATACTGGACAGGTCTAGATAGTAACTTTGGGATGACTGCTGACATTTTTTCCTACTTATGTGTGTATTTCTGTACTCGTGTATTTGTTCTTACTTTCTTCCCTGGGGAAGGAAATTTCGAGAGATGGTAGCAACTTTGGAATCACGGTTTTGGGCAATTCTGTAGTCCTGGCTGCAGCAGGGTACCCAGCTGTCAGTTAGCCTCCCCTTTAGCATAGTGGCTTCTCTAAAGTTGAAATATGAAATAAGCTTCCCCAGCTTGGCTCTATTACATTGACCTTTGAGGAGGAGTTTTCTTCTCCAGTGATTTTCAACCAGGTAAAAATTTACTTCCCCCAGGGAGGTGTTTGGAAAATATCTGGAGACATTTTTGGTTGTTATATTTGTGTGTGTGTGTGTAGGGGCGGGTTGCTTCTGACATCTGTTGGGTAGAGGCCAGGGATGCTGCTACAAACCCTGCAGTGCACAGGACAGTCCCCACAGCAAAGCATTATCGTTAATGCTGAGGCCCAAAAGTCACTAATGCTGAGGTTGAGAAACCCTGTTCTATTCTTCGCTTTGAGTAAGAAAAAGGGGAAATAAATTAGGTAACTCTGAAATGCAAAACTAGTAATTTAAAATAAAATCTGATACTAGCATTTTCTCCTCCACCAGCTAGGATGTTACCATCTTTTGCTCTGAGATGGATCAATTACTCATAGCATACCAACAACAAAACAATAAAATCCAACCCTGAATTGTTTTGAAAGCGAATTACTAAGTAATTAGTTCAAATGAAGAGACTGGGTTTTTTTTTTGCTTGTTGTTTTTATTTTGGTATTTACCTAAGTGGTAATTATTTCCGTGAAATATCCTTTCCTAAGGACACAGGTCTCTACCAAGTAAGTTTTAGCTGAGTAAACAGTGGAAAAATTGGACAGTACATATAGAAATCCAGTTAGATGACTGCAGCCATTGTTCTTATTCTTCTCTGTAGTTTCTTTGATGGTTGCATCCCTTCCCTCTGTCTTTATCTCTCATATGTTTAAGTGTTCAGTTCATTGTTTTTTTAGTATATTTACAGTTTTATAACCATCACCAATATCTACTTTTAACATTTTCATCACCCCAAAAAGAAACCCTGTACCCATTAGCAATCATTCCCTATCCTTCCCCTTTCCCTCTCTGTAGCACCTGCCAACCAATAATCTACTTTTTGTCTCTGGATTTCTTTATGCTAGACTCTCCTATAAATGTAATGATATAATATATGGCCTTTAGTGTCTAACTTCTTTAACTTAGAATAATGTTTTCAAGGTTCATCCATGTTGTAGCATGTATCAATACTTCATTCCTTTATATGCTTGAATAATATTATGTTTTATGGATGTATCACATTTTGCTTTTCCTTTCATTAGTTGATGAACATTTGAGTTGTTTCTCCTCTTCAGTTGCTATGAATAAGGCTGCTGTGAACATTCATGTACAGTAAGTCTCCTACATATGAATGAGTTCCGTTCCGAGAGCGCATTTATAAGTCCAATTTGTTCGTAAGTCCAACAAAGTTAGCCTAGGTACTCAACTAACACAGCCAGCTATATGGTACTGTACCGTAATAGGTTTATATACTTTTCACAAAAATAATAAATAAAAAACAAACACAAAAAATAAAACATTTTTAATCTTACAGTACATACCTTGAAAAGTACAGTACAGTACTGGCTACATCACTGCTGCTTTTATGCTTGCTTCTGGACATCCTGGGCTTGAAATAAAGATACTGTACTACTGTACTCTATACAGTACTGTACAGTAAAGTACACGAAAGCACAACCACCTGTAGAGGACACATCCCCATCATGTATGTAGGGAAAGCCCCGCTGTCACCGTAGTGGGAGGCAGGGGCCTGTCATAGTGTAAAGGTGTCTTTCTCTCTTTATTGTTTGTCTCCTTCCCTGAAATGTTTTTGATCCGTTTTACTCCCCGTATCTAGGAGGGATCCATCAACAAATGATGAATGAACAGGTAGTCTCAGGCTCATTTCTGACTTCGAAGAATCTCTCCTGGCTGGACTTCCCAACTGGAGGCCATTCAGGGCCCCTTCCATTAAAAGTATTGACAGTTTAAAATATCCATTAAGTAACTATTTAAGTGTTCTTTAATCTTTAAAACAGAATAGTCGGAGAGCCATAATGTATATGCGGAGTGTATGCGTGACAGTCGGTGATCGAATAGGCATGCCAGTATCTTAGCTCTGATTTGGGAGATCTGGGGTAGGGCCTGAGATTCACTTTCTGAGAAGCAACTGGGTCATGGCCAGTGTTGCTGTGCCCCATGCTTTGTAGCAGCAAGGTTTTAAGTGTAGCCTTTTCAAGTTGTTTTCTTAACCTCCAGGAATGTATGAGCCTCAGTTTTGCTGTTTGTCTTTGGCTTGTTAACGTTAATGTTCAAAAGATTAACTTCAGTTATCAATAACTCAGTGAACTAAAGCTTTCTTCTCACTGTATTCTTTTCAATTTTATCCACATGGTACTCTACCATCTCTCCAGTTTACTCACAGTATGTCTTGGGATATAAAAGACACATCCGTGTTACCATTTCAGGTATTCTCTTTGGAAGAATATACTGTTTGGCAGTCAGTTTAAGATGGGTGGTGGGGTGAGTGATCGATGTTGAAGTCCAGAATTATGCTTCATATTTGGTATATTTTCTGTGCCTTTACAAATTTCACTGAAAAATGCAGAGTTCTTCATAAAATCACCATAAACTCACAGACCATGAAATTCTCTAAGTAGCATCATAGGAGAAGTTAATTTGTCCCATACGGAAGTGGATAAGATAACAAAACAGCCCATGTGGAAGTTAAGGTGGGTCAAAAAGGGACACAGGGCCACTCGTGTGGGTGTTGAGGACAGCAGTTTGTAGAATGTGTAGGAAATGTACACCACACATAATGAGAGGCCACCTGACGTTAGCTTAGTAACAGGACTGGTAGTCATTTAGTCCCAGTCGTAGAAAGAGAAGGAATTCTTCTGAAATGAATTGTCCCAGTTCCGCTATTCTTAAGACTTCTGAATGTCAATCATCATTTCATTTGCAGGTTATACAGAGAACACAAATCACGCTTTAAAATAAATGCCTTATATCTAACTTTTACTGAGCACTGACAAGGCACAAGAAAAGAGGTTGAGTGTTGTGAAAAATACAAAGAACTATAACTCATAGTGCTTGACCTATTCTCCCAAGGAAGTAAAAATTATATACAAAAAGACACCGTATAAAGCGGTCCATAAATAACAGACAAATCCTATGGGCAGTAAATGTTACAGGGACTGCCTTGGGTATATGTACAACAAGCCAAATATTACTATCAACCACCCAGACTCTTAGAAAAGAATAAGCCTGATTTCATTGTTCTGTGAATAGAAACTAGGGCATTGAAGACTCTGAGAACAGGAATGGAGAGTTGGAAGGAAATAACTCACTGATGCACCCACTAATGTCATGTTTTCCTGGTGGGATTATAGGAAGGCTTTGGCTAGAGTGGGTGGAAAAGGAAAAGAGGGGAAGGGGAACTAGAAGATTACATATGGAAGTGAGCTTTAGATTTTTAGTAAAATTGAGGCATACACCCACCACCTTGCAATCCTAAGAGTTTTAAAAAGTGCTCTTTGATTTATTCTGAAAAACCAGGAGGTAGGAGATTGTGGCAAATCTTTTTTTAAGTTTGTGTTTTAATATGGAAAATATCAAGCATACATAAACAGTAAGCCTCCTTGTACCCAGACTGCCATATTTACTGCCAGAATTTTTTTAAATGTAGGAGGCAGGAAGCCCGGAGGGAGCATACTTTTCTAGTGATTAAAACAATCTCTTATCCTATATTTGCTCTCAACCACAGCCTCAGCATTTTGTAGCTTCTCAGTTTTTATACATTCTACTCAGTTTAAAAAGAAAAGCAGAAGATATTTTATGGTGCCAAAATGAATTAAAACTCATTAAATACATGTTTCTTCTTGCCCCAAAGCAAAGTAACTTGGAAAAAAAATCGCGAAACAAAATGACAAAGTCAAACAGGTTCTGCAAGTGTAGGCAGCTAATGTGTATAGCACCCTCCTTGTCCCCCTATCCCTGTCCTGTCCCCTTCCAGCAGACCCAGCTCCTTTCTCCTCTCCTCCTAGGCTGCCTGCCTGGGAGCTAAAACTGGATACCTCAGGAAAGAGGGGCCGCTGCTTCCCGGGAGACACAGATGTCTGGGTCAGACACCCCGGGTTTTGTTTAAAATCCTGAAAATGCAGAGCTGGAAAGTTATGTTTGCTTCATCAGTTTAATTGAAAGGAAATGGTTTGGGAGACCCATAGTAGAATTCTTTGTGATTATTGGAACTATGGATACATCTGCTAATGAGATGGTTAGTGGGGGAGGGGTGCAGCTTTTGTGGTGGGCCTATTAAAAGAATTGTCCAATTGTCCCTTTGGCTCCCGAGGACACCCCCAGGGCAGTGAGTGAGAGTAAGATGCAGATGGGCAGAGATGCTTTCTCCTGTACACTAGGGGAATTGTGCAGGGAGAGGGGGAAAGAGATCCTGAACCTCAGGTACCTTCTCAGGCCAACCAGTTTTAGAAAAGAACACATCTGGAAGTTGAAGATCTGGATAGAAATGGTCCCTTGACAAAGTCCATGTTCATGTACCTATCAGGGTGTTTGTTCCCCATTTTGAAGACCTCTGGGTCAAGGGTGAATCAGTCTATTTCGTGCCTCAACCTGAGCCACGCACGTGGCTGCAGAAAACATGGTCACTGCTCTTGTTTTAGATGTATGACCGTTGCCTCCAGACGGCTTGTTTGGACTGCCCAGGAATCATTCTGGATTTCCCCAGTTACTTTTTCACTTTTCTTTGCACTTGCTGTTCCCTGTCTGGAAGGTGCTTCCCTCAGAGGTCATCAGAGATCTTAAATATCCTCTTTTTGCTGAAGCCTTCTCTGGCCACCCTGTCTAAATATCATACTTCGTATGATATTTCTTCACTTTTTTTGCTTTATTTACTTTTTCCCCCTCTTTGATACTTATTTCTAACTTACATAATTTCCTTCTTTATCTTGGTGTTTTCTTTTCTCGCCTCTATTTTTCCTCTTAGTCCAGTGGTTCTCAAACTTGAACTGGCATCCGAGTCACTTGGAGGCTTTAAAATGCAGATTGTCAGGCCCCACGCCAGAGTTTCTGACTTAGTCTGTTTGGGGCAGGTCCTGATAATTTGCATTTCTGGCAGTTCCCAGGAGATGCCAAAGCTGCTGGTTAGGGACCACGCTTTGAGAACCGCTTCCCTGGGAGAGAAGACTAGAGAAGCCCCAGGAGGATGGTGATTTTATTGGTATTGTGCACTTCTGTTTCATCAGCAGCTAGAAGAATGTCAAGCATGTAGTGTGCATTCAGTAGATATCTTTGAGTGAATGATGAATAAAACTGTCTTAAAAAAAATAAGAGCTATACGCAGTATGAAATACAAACACCCTATTAAAAGAATGCTGACACTTACCTATTTTATAAAGGCATAACTTGTTGAAAAAAATCTAAATTATGTTTTTGCTCCATAGGAGGAGAAAATAGAGGCTGTGTGATTCATTTTTTTAATTTTAGAAAACAGCTTTATTGAGATAATTTGCCTACCGTTCAATTTACCCACTTAAAAACGTACAATTTGATAGTTTTGATTATATTTACACAGTTTTGCAACCATCAGCACAGTCAATTTTAGAGCATTTTAATTACCCCAGAAAAGAACCCCATATCCATCAGAAGTCACTCCACATTCCTCTCCCAACATCCCAGCCTGAGGTAACTGCTAATCTGCTTTCTATCTCTTTAGATTTTCCTATTCTGGATGGTTCATATAAATGGAATTATGCAATATGTGGTCTTTGTGACTGGCATCTTTCACTTAGCATAATGTTTTTTTGTTTGTTTTGTTTTGTTTGTTTTTTTTGCGGTACGCGGGCCTCTCACTGTTGTGGCCTCTCCCGTTGCGGAGCACAGGCTCCGGACGCGCAGGCCCAGCGGCCATGGCTCACGGGCCCAGCCGCTCCGCAGCATGTGGGATCTTCCCGGACGGGGTCACGAACCCGTGTCCCCTGCATCGGCAGGCGGACTCTCAACCACTGCGCCACCAGGGAAGCCCAGCATAATGTTTTTGAGGTTTGTCTGTATTGTAGGTTGTATTAGTACTTCATTCCTTTTTATTACCAAATAATATTCCACTGTATGTATATACCATACAATTAAACAGTTTTGTTTATCTGATTATTAATTGATGGACAGATGGGATGTTTTCACCTTTTGGCTTTTATGAATCATGCTGCTAGAACATATGTGTACAGGTTTTGTGTGGACATGTTTTCATTTCTTGTGAGCATCAATCTAGGAGGGGGAATCATTTGGACATATGATAATTATAATTAATGTTTTGTAGAACTTCTCTTTTCCAGAGTGATTGTACACTCCCATCAGCAAACGTATGAGGATTCTCATTTCTCCATATCCTCACTAGCACTTGTTATTTCCTGTCTTTTTGATTATAGCCATCGAGTGAATGTGCAGTGGTATCTTGTGGTTTTGATTTGTATTTCTTGGATGGCTAATGATGTCGAGCGTCTTTTAATGTGCTTATTCACCATTTGTATTGTTTTCTTTGGAGAAACGTCTATTAAGATCCTTTGAGAACTATGTAATTTTATGTCCTTTTTGTTTAAGGAGAAGAAAATTTGAGAGAACAACAATTACCTTCCATTTTTTTCATCATGCATTTCATGATACCTGCAGACATCCCTTCCACACTTCATTCAGGAATCTGCTCAGATGCCACGTTCTCAGAGGTTTTTCCTGATCATCCTGCCTAAAGAGGCACTCATCCCCTATCTCTCTTTCCATTCTTACCCTGTTTTATTTTCAGAGTGCACTTGTCACTCTCTGACTTAATAATTAAGTGTTATTGGTCTGTCTCCTGCCAGTGGAATGAGCTCAGTGAGAGTAGGGACCCTGTTTTGTTCACTTGGTGTACTAGTAGGGCCTCAGGAAACAATGGTTGAACGAAGGAATGAGTGAGAAGACTGGGCTCTGGAGTCTGCCACTTACCAGTTAGGGGAACTGGGGCAAGTTATTTAACTTTTCTCAGGTTTAACACCTTCATCTGGAAAACCACAGTAGTAGGAGTTTGTGCATCCTTGAGGGGCTTTGCAGACTAATTAATTGGTGTTTGTAAAGAACTGAACACCGTGCCAGGTACTCTAAAGAAAGAAAAAGCTGTTAGTTTTCATCTTTTTCCTTTCTTTTGGCATGTTACATAGGGCAGTTACTGTATGTTTGCAAGGAATATACGTTTACCTTTTAAGGGACTCAGGTAAACCAGAATTCTTTCTTTTTTTTCTTTTTTCCAGGGGATGCAGAGGGCCACTAATGTCACCTATCAAGCTCACCACGTCAGCAGGAACAAGAGAGGTCAGGTGGTGGGGACCAGAGGTGGCTTTCGTGGTTGCACGGTTTGGCTAACAGGTATGGTCTGGAGAGACAAGCCAGTCTGTTTCGAAAGCAGTGGTATAGACAGCCTTGAGCCAGGAGTAAGGTTACTTACATTTTGAGCTCTGTTCTTGTATCTGGAGCACCATAATATGTAACTGACAAAGTTGCTTAATAATAACATATTTTCTTTTGGTGATTCCTTTTGTTCTTCACAAAATTGCTGTTAAAGAGGAAAAATCAGAATGCAGCTTAAAACTACTTTCTAGTTGATAACTACCGTACATTCTATAAAATTCTGCATGCAAATAGGACCTGGATTCTGCCTTCAAGATGCTAATAATGTAGACCATATGAAGAGAAAGAATGAGTGGTAAAGAATTTCACGCAATCAGTTTCTAATGATTCTTCTTTTGCTTTGGCTTCTGATTGATTCTTGTGTTGATTTTCCCAGAATCTCTCTTTGAGAGGGTAGATTGATCCAGGTTTTGGAGGTGGTTTTAAAAATGATGGATCTTTTTTCACTTCTAGGAGTTTTAAATAAAATTTTGTTGCATCTCGCCAATTTACCCATGCTGGAGGACAGAGGGAATGAAAAGCGCCCACTGAATTGAGAAGGAATCTTGAGACTGAAAAGCAAGGCAGGCAGCTCCGTATAATCAGTGGATCAGTTTATGTTACAGGGTAACTTATTCACAGGGTGGGATCTGGCAAACAGTGATCTGGAAACGTTCACAGCTGCACTCTGTGCTGCTGAGGGGCCACTGGGACAACTTCATAGTTAACCTAGGGTACGGGGGTACGTGCTCGGAAACAGGAAGTGTATTCCTAAGTCAGGATTTATGAATGGGTAACTAGTCTTCTGGGCACCAGGAATATATTAGCAAAGGTCTTCAGCATTGTTTGGGGACTAACAGAGCATAGAGGCCACCTGGACCTAACGAACATTAATCTGTTAACTACAAAGCCTTGATGGCAGAGAAGCGCCAAGTTGGCATCAGTTATGCCGACAGCCATACAACCCACTAAAATTTGTACCTATTTATTTTCCAAAGGTGGATGAGGGTCCATTTTCCAATGTCTTTGTCAACATGGATATTACCCATCCTTAAAACTTTTGCTGATTGCCAAAAAAACAGCATTCCCATTTTCTGTTTTTATAAATTGAAAATTTCAACTGTAGATAGGTCTGTGTGTTTCTGTATGAAAGAAGAGAGCATTTTTGAGTTCTTCCCATCTCCTCATTCTTAAGTCTAGATTGATGTTAAATTGTTATATTTATATTGTCTAGGCTTGTGACACATTCTGTTCCAAATCTTAAATTTCCATAGGTGTTTGTATTTGAGTTCTGTAAGTAAATTGATTCAACCTTATCACCTTCCCATCAGTTCTTTTATTATGGCATGCCCACTCATGAGCTCTTTCTTTGAGTCAAGTTTTTATGGTCTGTATTTTTTTGTTCAGTGGTTTTTATAAGATGGCTTTCCGTTGGATTCTGAATTCCCTAAGTTTTTGTGTTGGAGTAATGTTTTAAGAATTCCAGGACAAAGAAAGTATGAACCAAATATATATTTTACCCAGCCAAGTTGTCATAAGAGGCAGACATTTCTTCTATTAAATGTTGTGACTAATCCAATTTTTTTTTCTTCTTCTAAGGAGCTTCCCTTTTTTCATCTGCATGCCTGAAGAATTACTTCTTTTCGTATATTTTCTTTCGGGAGTTTTGATTTTCTCGTTTAGGCCCTTTTCCTTCTGCAATTGATTTTTGTGTGTAGTGTGAGGGGCGGATCCATTTTCTTTTCTTTCCATACGGATAATCAGTTGTCCCAAGATGAGGGTACCTTTTTCTCTGATCTGCTGTGCCAACTGTCATAGATCAGGTTTCCATTTACGTGTGGATTTGTTTCTGGGAGCTCTGATCTATTCCACTGGTATACTTGTCTATTGCTCTGTTACTGCCACACTGTCTTAATTACTATATATTTGTAGAGTCTTGAAATCTAGTGGAGCAAATCCTCTTACCTTCTTCATTAGGAATGTCTTGACTTTTTTTTTTTTTTTTTGGCTCTTTGTATTGTATAAATTTTGTAATAGGTTTAACTAATTCCACCAAAATCCAGTTGGGATTTGATTTGGGATTACATTGTATCTAAAGGTCAATTTGGGAGGAAATTGATCTTTAGAATATTGGGTACTCCTTTTCTTAAACATGGTATATTCCATTTATTTTACCACTAATGATGCTTATAAATACTTTTATCAAATTTTTTTGGTACTTGCTTTACAGTGTAGGATGTAATCAGTTTCATAAATGTGTATTTGTAAAGAAAATGTGTTCCCCTGATGTGGGCAATATTCTATATACGTCCATCAGATCAAGGTTGTTAATTATGTTGTCAAATTTATAGCCTTCACTTTTTTTTTTTGATATTGTTGGAAACGGAAGTCATGATTTCTTTCTTTTTCTTGCAATTCAGTAGCTTAACCAGATCTGTTCAGGTATGGAGTGGTTTGTATGTCATTTTCTTGGAACACTGTTTTTTCTTACATCTTATTTCGGATAAACTTTCTGGTTTTGTATTTTTACATTGATTGGTATATGAGTTTCCCAGGGCCACTGTAACAAATCACTACAAACCGAGTGGCTTCAAACAACAGAAGTTTATTCTCTCACAGTTTGGGAACCTGAAATCAAGGACGGTTCCTTCTGTCAGCTCTGGGGAAGAATCTGTTCCATGCCTCTCTCCTAGCGTCTGGTTCTGCTGGCAATCCTTAGCGTTCCTTGGCTCATAGAGGTACCACTCCAGTCTCTGCTTTCGCCTTCAGGTGGCCTTGTTATAAAGATTTCAGTCACTGGATTTAGTGCCCACCGTAGTCCTGTGTGACCTCATTTTAATTTAACTAGTTACATGCACAGAGACCCTGTTTCCAAATAAGGTCACATTCTGAGGTTCCACCTGTATGTGAATTTTGGGGAGGACGCTCTTCAATCTAGTACATGTGGTTTCTCTTTGGTATACCAGTTTTCTTTATCTTAGTTTTGGATTATCTGTCTTGCATTATCTATTAATTTTCTCTAACCACTTTGATATCCTAGCCTTTTTGTCTACGTTCACTATAATCATCTCAGTGAAATTTTGTGTCATTAGTTCAGTTTTCAGCAGTGTCCGTTCTTTGTTTCAAATTAAATATACACATAAAATACGTATACGTACACGTACACATGTATGTATAAACGGACACTTTAATTGTAGTTTAGGTTATCTTTGTGTTTTTTTACATTTTTATTTTATATTGGAGTATAGTTGATTAGGTTGTCTTTGTTGTATAAGAAGCTGATGTTTTCATTTTTTTTCCCCCTGATTCCTAGTGTTCAACTGATAGTTAAAAACAACAATAACAAAGAACAGAAAAACCTAGTCTCCCCAACATCCATCTCTTTGTTCAGTCATTGTTGCTATGTAACAAATTACCCAAAACCTAGTGGTGTGAAACAGCCATTCTAACTTGCTCACTGTTTTGTGGGTAAGGAATTCAGGAGTGCTCTGCTGGGCGGTTCCCCCCTGGGTCTTGCTTGGTTGCAGTCATGCTGGCTTGGGCTCTGGTCATCTAAAGCCACAACTGGCTGGGTGTCCGCAATGACTCCCCAGTGGACGCTGCTGGTCAGCTGGGAGCTTAGCTGGCTAAGGCTATCGACAGGAACACCTACTTGTGATTTCTCTAGCACGGTGGTCTCAGAGTATTTGACAGCTGGCTTCTCCCCAATTAAATATCCAAAGAGAAGCTGAATGGCCTTTTCTGACAGTCTTGGAAGTCATGTTCATCATTTTCACTATATTGTTTTGGCTACAGGCGACTCCTAAGTCCAGCCCAGATTCCAGGGCTGAGAAATACTCTGCCTCTGGGTGTGACAGTGGCAGTGTCACATTGTAAACAAGCTTTCAGTCAATCTTTGGAAAATACTACCTGCTGTACTCATGTTAATATACATTTTTAATGTAGAAACCATATAACACTATATTGATCCTCTTAACATATCATCCTTTTTAAAATTGATTTTTCAGTTAGCCTTCTATACTAGCATGTCAAAGTATCAGTACATTAGGTTTCAGTGTTTTATCTCTTGTCTCATAACTCTTAATTTTTTTTTTGAAATATCTATCTGTGTATTTATGTATTTGGCTGCGTTGGGTCTTAGTTGTGGCACGTGGGATCTTTAGTTGCGGCATGCGAACTCTTAGTTGTGGCATGTGGGATCTAGTTCCCTGACCAGGGATTGAACCTGGGCCCCCTGCATTGGGAGCGCGGAGACTTAGCCACTGGACTACCAGGGAAGTACCTATCTTAGTTGTAAATTCTGATACACTCACCAAGGTGGCAAGTATTAGTGCATAAATGTACTCTTTCCTTTTCCTTTACTTCTCATCGTTTAGTGACTAAACCTTGGTAGAGGAAGGTGAAATGAGGATATTCTTTCAAGGTTAATTATATTATAAATTGGGTTCCCAGGTGCTTTTGGGAGGTGTTGATCCTGGGATATAGAGGTAACTTTCTAATATTTATTTCACTTACTTTTGTCCTTTCTTTTTCTTTCCTCACCAGAAATAATTTGGTCATATAACTTTCTTTTAAAATTGGCATGCAGCTTTAGAATAGTGGTAACAAGAGGACAAAGTGAATATCTACCCAACCATGTGTCATATTAAAATTGGTTAAGCCTTTGTAGCTCAGTGATTTCTAGGATACCTTCGGGGTTAGATAGAAGTCACTAAAAGGACAAATGCTTGGGCTTCCCTGGTGGCGCAGTGGTTGAGAGTCTGCCTGCTGATGCAGGGGACACGGGTTCGTGCCCCGGTCCGGGAAGATCCCACATGCCGCGCGGAGCGGCTGGGCCCGTGAGCCATGGCTGTTGAGCCTGCGCGTCCGGAGCCTGTGCTCCACAATGGGAGAGGCCACAACAGTGAGAGGCCCGCGTACCGCGCAAAAAAAAAAAAAAAAAAAGATAAATCCTTATTATATTTAAACTACAGATGTTTTTCTAGCTAAGATGTAGTAAAATTTTACAGAGAAATATTAGACAAGAATGTTGCTAAGAGACTGCTCTGAATAATGAATATAATTAAGCCTGTGGTTAAAATTCTTTATTACTTATCCCCCTAACTTTATGTATGGAATCTGTTTGGACTGTTCACTTCTAGGCTTATCGGGAGCAGGAAAGACCACAGTAAGCATGGCTTTGGAGGAGTACTTGGTTTGCCATGGTATTCCATGCTACACTTTGGATGGTGACAACATTCGTCAAGGTCTCAACAAAAATCTTGGCTTTAGTCCTGAAGACAGAGAAGAGAATGTTCGACGCATCGCAGAAGTTGCTAAGCTGTTTGCAGATGCTGGCTTAGTATGCATCACAAGTTTTATATCACCTTATACTCAGGTATGTGGCTTTTGCGCCATTGCTGTTCTAATTACATGTATTGAGGATACGGTGTCAGGCAAAGTGAATAAACACTGACATGTACTTTGAGGCTAAATCCAAATTAAAACAATTAACCTACAACATTTTTGTGCCGCAACTTCCTGAGTAAATTCATTTTTGGAAAGCTTGCTATAACCCACACACCCACCGCCCCCCTCAAAAGTATAATCAAAGTTGTTGAACAAGTCAATGGCCAAACTATTTCAAGTTTGACTTTTCAGTTCAAAAATCCTATAATAAATACTCAACCTGTATCAAACACCAGGGAGAATCTTAGGTTTCTTAACATGTGTCCTGTCGTGGCTTCTTTGCTCACAATTCTTGAGTTTCATCTTTCATCACACTCTTTCTTATTTTAGAGACCATAGAGCACTAATTCACTTTTTTGTATTTCTCTGAAAAAAACCACGTCGTTTCTCACCACGAGAATTTTGTTTCCCTCTGCCTCGAAGGCCCTCTTCTCCTTCCTCTTACCCTCCCCTCGGCATCAGCTGACACCCGTTCATGCTCTGAGACTCAGGTTGGGTATTTCTTCCTCCTGAGTCTCTCAGGCTTTGTTGGGTACCTGTCTTTGGTGCCCTTGTTATTGTACCATAGCACATTGTTTTATTATAAATACCAGTTCTTTGGTTGGTGGTGCTGATAGCAGCAGTAATAATAATAACAATGATAATAATAGCAGCTAACGTTGATTGAACACTTTACTGTGTACTGGTAACGGTTTTAAAGTGCTTTTATGTGAATTAGCTCACTTAGTTCTCATCACCCAGTGAGGAGGGTGGAGGTGAGGAAACAGGTGTCAATCACCCCACCTCACACACTCTACGTGGCAGAGCAAGGATTTGCACCCAGACAGTGTCAGTGGAACCTGTGCTCTTGCCCACTGTGCTCTGCTGTCTCTAAACCCCACTGGCTCTGTGAAGGCTGGGACTACCTCTGATTTATCTTTATAATCTTGATGCCAAGCCCAGATCCTGGAACACGGTAGATATTTAGTGTTTGTTAAATGATAGCATAGCCCTTAGGAAGCCCAGATATGAAAGAACAGGTGAGTTAGTGTAGTAGTTAAACACAGCGGCTTTGAAGCCAGAAACAAGAGACTGAAATCTCGGCTCTGCCAGTTACTGTTAGGACCTTGGCCGATTTGCTTAACCTTCCAAGCTCAGATAATACCTACCTCGTAGGGTTGCTCTGAGGATTAGGTAAATCCTGCATTCACAGCTTTCAGCATAGTGCCTGATGTGTAATAAATACTCAGTAAGTGTAGTAAATAATAGTGCAATTCTAGCACTGTATCATAAATCTGTCTGGTTACTTAGACTTTTTTTTAAAACAAAAACTAAATTTGAGCGGTAAGGGTTATAGATAAGTGTGAGACTGAGTGTTAATCCTACAGGTTCACTCATGGCAGGAGTCCTAAAAGGTTCTTTGAGGACTAGGTACTTTTCATTTTCCTGAAACACTGGGATCGGTGTCAATACGTCAGTTTAAGGTATCCTGAATAATGAAGTGTATGAGAGTTGTTAGAGTTCCTGAATTCTAGGATATAAACAGTTCTCATAGTAATATAGTAACAGTGATTTTCTTGCACTTTCTGGGAAGCTCTGCAACTCTTGGAAAAAGAGAGTTAGTAACACCTAATTTGGAGAGCGAGCAGCTGAGACCTGGGTATCGAAAAGTATACGTTGATCTGTTTTTTTGGCTCCCTTGTTTCCATAACACGGAGCAACACTTTTCTTGATCTCACCCTCAAAAGCACTAAGAATGAAAATGAGGTTCGGACTATGCTTAGGTCATGTCAAAATTCATGATAGGGCTTCCCTGGTGGCGCAGTGGTTGAGAGTCCGCCTGCCGATGCAGGGGACACGGGTTCGTGCCCCAGTCTGGGAAGATCCCACATGCTGCAGAGCGGCTGGGCCCGTGAGCCATGGCCGCTGAGCCTGCGCGGCCGGAGCCTGTGCTCTGCAACGGGAGAGGCCACAACAGTGAGAGGCCTGCGTACCGCAAAAAAATAAAAAAATTCATGATAATATTTGGACCAAATCATATATTATAGGATATGTGTATTCTCTGTCACCACTAACCTTGGGCATCTTGGTTGTAAAAATAAACCTGATAGTTCTTATCCTTGAGGAGTCAGTAGGTAGTGGGAGCATAGAGATGCGAACAGTTGCAGTATCGTGAGGCAAGTGATTAGGTACATGTATATAAAGGTGCTGTGGCAGATTCGCAGAGGAAGTGCTGCTTGAAATGCGTCATGAAAGATGAGTCAGTTTTCTCGCAGGAGAAAACTGTTTCACAGAGGAGATGCTACAGGATTTGCAAAAGCATGGAAATGTGAGGGACTTAGGCCTTTGGGGAACTGTAGGTTGTTTTGGCTGCTCTGCCGGATGAACGTGAGGGGAGATGAAGCTCGAGCGATTTGCAGAGGTCTGACGGTGAACTCCGGACTGCTCGGGGCTTTGCCCCACAGGTGGTCGAGAGTTTGAGATTGCACTGGGGAATAGTGTCTCTGGTGCCTTTGTATTTTAGTGAGGTCACCCTTAAGGCCTGGAATGGGAAGGGTCTGGAGGTAGGAGACTAGTCAGGAGGCTTTTGGAGTGAATTGAGGTATCGGCCATGGGAATAGAAAAGATGGGGCATATTTGAGGGCTCTTGAGCCTGTAGCATCAGTGGAACGTGGTGCCCGGGTTGATTGCTGAATTTGGGGGTGAACATGAAGGATGGTGCTTTCCGAAGAGAAGATGGTATGATTGAGTTAGAAAATATAGGGTAGGAAGGGAGAAGATGACTGTTTGATTTTAGCTGGGTTAGGTTTGAAATGCTGGTGGCGTATCTAGGTGAAGATGACCACTGGGTCATTGGGAAATTGGTTCTGGAGCTCAGGAACGTTGTGTAGAATTGAGATAAAGATTTGGGAATCAAGGGCTTCCCTGGTGGTGCAGTGGTTAAAGAATCCGCCTGCCAGTGCAGAGGACACGGGTTCGAGCCCTGGTCGGGGAAGATCCCACATGCCATGGAGCAACTAAGCCCATGCGCCACAACTACTGAGCCTGTGTGCTAGAGCCTGCAAGCCACAACTACTGAGCCCATGTGCCACAACTGCTGAAGCCTGTGCACCTAGAGCCCATGCTCCGCAACAAGAGAAGCCACCACAATGACAAGCCCGCGCACTGCAACGAAGAGTAGCCCTCGCTCGCCCCAACTAGAGAAAGCCCACGCACAGCAACAAAGACCCAGTGCAGCCAAAAATAAATTTAAAAAAAAAATTGGGGAATCATTAACTTTATTGTTGAAACCTTGATGAAGTTGAGTGTACAAAAGAGTATATAGAATGAGAAGCGAGTCACAGATGGAAACTTGGGGAACACCTTCATGTAAAAGGACAGTTGGAATAGTAGGATCACGACTTAATCACTCTGCCAGATACTAAGGCTATAAAGCTACTGAAATTATTTCAGTATATTGGGATGGGATCTCTGACAGAGGTATATGGTGGGTACTCTGAGAACCCAGCAGAAGTGAGGCCTCAGTCAGCCTGGACATGAGGGTAGGCTTCCTGGAGGACTTAGCATGGAGCTGTGCTGTGAGGGGACACATTGCTGTAGCCAGAGGAGAGAGGTGGAGTGTTTTTGGCAGGGGGGATGGCAAAGGCATTAGGCCCAAACAGCCTGGTAGACCAGGCAGGTGTTAATTATCAATAGAACATCAGGTGCAAGACTGAGAATGGCGGGGCCAGGTGGAGAAGGCCTGACGATTCACACTGAGAAGCTTGGGTTTTACCCTGATGGTGCTGGGCAGTCTCTGAATAGTTTAGTGACGTGGTTGAATTTGCATCCTCTGTCATCCTGGGGACAGTGTAGAGTGTGGCTTTGAGCAGGTCAAAGCTGGAAGCCAGCAGACGTATTAAAAGGGTGTTGTCCAGGCAGGAAAAATGAGGTTGAACCTGGAGCTAGGGAAGAAGTGCAGACTGGGTTAGTGTAATGTCTAGAGGTAAAATCTGAAGGACTTTGTGACAAAATGCAGGGGGTGGGACAGCAAAGGGAAGAAACCAGAACAACTCTGGGGATTCTGGGTGAGTAGTGTCGTCATCCCTTGATTTGGGCAGTATAGGTGGGAATGCAAGCTTGGGAGAAAAGAGAGTGGGTTCAGTTTTGGACGTGTTAAGTTTGAGGTACCTGGGAGATCTCCAGGTGGGTGTATTTTGGAGGAAGTTGGAAAGGTGTGTTTAATTCCGGGAGAGGTCAGAGTTCAGGCTTGAGTGTTGGTTTATATGCTGTAGTTTACACAGTGAAAGCAGTTGAGAAAAGTGCTCAGGGACTGTGCAGTGTGAGCAGTGGTCTCCTGGTAGAAGGTGGGCAACACCAGTGCCGCAGGGGAGCCTGCATAGGAACGACCGGGGAGTAGCATGACTGCAGTACACAGGGTTAGTAGTCTGAAATGTGGCAGAATGGCCTGGAAAGTGCCAGGATTGAGGGAATTTTTGTATGATTTGTTAGCTCATCTCTTTTTAATGGAAGAGAGTGACTTTTACTTGTTTGTTGCCAGTGGAGAAGGGGGAGGTTGAAAATTCCAGATGCAGCAGCAATAATGGATTGAGCAAGGTTCATTAGCAGGAAGGGGATTTTTTTTTTCTTATGTACAATTTTTAAAAGTTACTTTCCATTTACAGTTATTACAAAATATTGGCTCTACTCCCCATGTTGTACGCTACATCCTTTAGCTTATCTTACACCTAATAGTTTGTACCTCTGACTCCCCACCCCTGTGTTGCCCCTTCCCCCTCTCCTACTGGTAACCACGAGGTTGTTCTCCACCTCTGTGAGTCTGCTTCTTTTTTGTTATATTCACTAGTTTGTTGTATTTTTTTTTTAATTAATTTATTTATTATTTTTGGCTGCATTGGGTCTTCATGGCTGCGCGTGGGCTTTCTCTAGTTGCAGCGAGCAGGGGCTACTCTTCGTTGCTGTGTGCGGGCTTCTCATTGCAGAGGCTTCTCTTGTTGCAGAGCACAGGCTCTAGGCTCGAGGGCTCTAGAGCGCAGGCTCAGTAGTAGTGGCTCACAGGCTTAGTTGCTCCACGGCATGTGGGATCTTCCCGGACCAGGCCTCGAACACGTGTCCCCTACATTGGCAGGCGAATTCTTAACCACTGCACCACCAGGGAAGTCCTGTTGTATTTGTTTAGATTCCACATACAAGTGATATCATACAGTATTTGTATGATATCATACAGTATTTGTATTTCTTCTTCAGAAAGAAGAAGAGTTTCACTTACAAAGGAAGCAGTGTTCCAGAGAGAGTTGAGGCCGAGCAGTGAAGGTATTAGCAGAGTTGGGGGTTAGGAGCCATGCAGAAAAGTTTTGGGGATGCTAGAGATGTGTAGCGCCTGCAGGGGTTTGTGTTTGGCAAGTGAATAAACTAGCCTCGGGGTTCTGAATGGATCCCTTGTGAAGTTACTTTCACGCTAGCTCAGGCTGAGGTTTGAGCCTGTTGTTAAGAGAGAGGCCTGATGACTGACATCTGCATTTAAGCTGGGCTTTGGCTCAGCTTCCTCGTAAAATTTAGGTGAAAGTTTTAATGGGGCATCCATTGTTCTCCCTCCTGGAACTTGCCAGTATCTCAGAATAGCAGGCCTTTTGAGGATCGGGGAGGGGGAAGGGTAAGCTGTGACAAAGTGAGAGAGTGGCATGGACATATATACACTACCAAACGTAAAATAGATAGCTAGTGGGAAGCAGCCGCTTAGCACAGGGAGATCAGCTCGGTGCTTTGTGACCCCCTAGAGGGATGGGATAGGGAGGGTGGGAGGGAGATGCAGGAGGGAGGGGATATGGGAACATATGTATATGTATAACTGATTCAGTTTGTTACAAAGCAGAAACTAACACACCATTGTAAAGCAATTATACTCCAAAAAAGATGTTAAAAAATAAATTAAAAAAAAATCCTTAATGAAGAACGGGTGTGTTAATCTAATAATTTCTTGGGTTTATTTTTTTCAGTTTGTATTTTCAAAATATAAATTAAACTTTGTCTATTTTCCACTAACACAGCTGAAAAGCACTTTTACTTGTCGTTGACATTAATACAGTACCCTTGATTCATATGAGCACTCTTTATTACATTTCTGTATGTGCCTTTTTTTCTAAGGATCGCAACAATGCAAGGCAAATTCATGAGGGTGCAAGTTTACCTTTTTTTGAAGTGTTTGTTGATGCTCCCCTGCATGTTTGTGAACAGAGGGATGTCAAAGGACTCTACAAAAAAGCACGGGCTGGAGAAATTAAAGGTAAGCAATATTTGTTTCCCAGTTTGTCTTTCCTTAGATGTTTCATCTTACCATATCTGAGACTGATAATCTTTTCTAAGAGATGGAAGTTTTCAAACAACTTGGAGCTACTTGAGAAGAGAAAGCAGGTCTTGTTACACTGTTGTATCTCTCAGGCCTACCAGTAGTACCTGGCACTGTGTACACTCAGTATCATCGATCAGGTTGAAATCCTACTCACAAGGCAGTTTTAGAGGACTGGGACTTTGGGAAGCCTATTTGGTATAATTAGGTACCTAGCATTAGATTGGCTATTAGTCGGATAGTTGCTGCCACTTCTGTTCTCTTTGTTCCAGTGAAGATGTAGGACATTCCGTAGCTGCTGGGAAAAATGCCTGAATTACAAGCATCTTGAGAGCAAGGAAAATGTCTCATTCTTATTTACATCATAGTGCCTGGAATGGTCTGAAATTCATTCTATGTATGATTGTTGCAGTAGATTAAATTAACATATCTGTGATTTTATCAAAGTACATACAGCTTGTATTTTCAATTTTATGGTCTGCTCCCAGAGTTTCAACTATGATGAAAATTTGGACATAGAAAGAGACATTTAGAACCCGTTCTGCCGTCGCCCTTGATACCAGTCATTCTGTTTATCTTTTAGACATCTTTTGACATTAGCCCTGGTCTATTACCGGTATTATTATTAACAGTAACAGAGGGCATGTAGGTTCAGCATTGTTTGGGATCAATTCATGCCCCTAACTTTTGTTTGCCTTCCCAGCAGGGAGTGTGATAGCCTCAGACTCCAGGAGCTCTAGGAAGTGTGGATTTTAGCACCAGCTTCTGGCCCTAGAAAGGAAAAGGTGGAACAGGAAGGAAAATGCTTGTTATGCTGGGCTCTTCTGTTTGGACCTGGGAGCCCATTAGCAGTTGGGGCAAGTTCCACTGGCCATGGTGAATCTGGTTCCTTGGGCAGGGCTCGTATCCAGTCTTGCCATCATGGAGACTCAGGTTTCACCCATTAAGCCTGTACTTTCTTGACTCAGTGAGAATAGGCTGCCTGACCTGAATAATATATGACAACAGGAGGGAAAACAGTTTATCCATTTAATTTCTAGGTCACCCCCTCTCTGTTGACGGCCAGTGTGCACTTCTGCAAAGAGAAGCAGAACAGTGTGTCCAGGATCCTGAAGTCCGAATCTTTTACTTATTTTAACTGTAGTTGCTTTTCTTGTTTTTGCAAGGATGGATTGGCGAGGGAGGTAGATTTGTTTGCTCAGCTGGAGTAAGCACCCTGTGAGCCAGGACAACATCTTTACCACTTTGGTATTTTTAGAATTTAGCACAGAGCGTGGCCCAAAGCATACACACACACAGTACACACACACAGTAAATGCTTCTCGAATGGATTAGAAGGTGGAGTGGAAATTGGATGTTCAACACTTTGATCAGTGCTTTCTATTTGCAAGGTTTATATCTGGTGCTGGGGATGCAAAGATGAATAATAAGACTGAATCCAAAATACCTTGAGTCACTTACAGTTTGTATTCTATATCTGGGAATGTGCTTGTATTAGTTCAGTTTTCTATGTTTTACTTGTTTACCAGGTGTTTCGTAACTCCTTTGAATAGACATTGATAAAATGTTCTTAGGTTAATGTATACTTGTGTGCATGTGTGTACACACGTTTATTTATTTTAGGTTTGCCATGGTTCTAGAGTTCCTGACTGGACAGTTTTCAAAATCATTTACTCATCGTAAGAATGGTGCTTAAAAAGTTTCCTACCAATGCTGTTTCAGAGCCTTGATGGTAAACATTTCAGGGACAGGTGAGATTGCATACATTCAGCAGACTTCAGGCTTTTATAGGCCTTTATATGACATTTACTAAACTGTAAATATATGCCTGTGTCAGCTACTCTTAAATACCTAGATTATTTTCATGAGTAACGCTCAAGTAGTTATTATTTACTTAAATATAAACGTTTTTCTCACAGTATACATTTACTGTAATCACTTATGGGCTAAATTAACTAGGAAGAGACTTCCTGGGCTTTTAAAATGTTAAACCAAGTCTTCTAACACAATGATCCTCAAAGCTTTGCTGCACATAAGCATTATCTGGTGGGACTTAAAAAATCTAGTGCCAAGGCTGTACCGCAGACCATTGAAATCAGAATCTCTTAAGGGTGGGACCCAGTGATTCCAGCATGTAGCCACATTTGAGAATCAGAGCTTAAGAACTAGTGTTTTAACCAGGTTTGTTTTTTCCCCACGTATTTTACTGTGACTCACCACTAATACTGTCGGGAATATTGGTAATGCAAAAATTTCTTCTTGGGTTCAGAACTTCATGTGATACTTAAAAATATGAAATAAAAAAAAATGAAACAGATGCGCTATAGACTTGTAGTGTTTATTTTAAAGCTTTTTAGTAATGATTGTAAGTTCACGTTGACCATTCTAACCCAAGAATGACTTGGCATTCCAAGGCAGACAGATCTCGAATGACTTAGGTATGGAATAATATGAAAGATAGGAATAGCATATCTTCAGCTCAGCCAGCCCATTCTGTGGTTAACATCAGGTGTTCTTTCTCTTCTAGGCAGTTACACGGTAGCACATGTACAGATAGGGAAAATCTAAAT
The DNA here is from genome assembly GCF_949774975.1 of Lagenorhynchus albirostris. Taxonomy (NCBI): domain Eukaryota; kingdom Metazoa; phylum Chordata; class Mammalia; order Artiodactyla; family Delphinidae; genus Lagenorhynchus; species Lagenorhynchus albirostris. The sequence continues at coordinate 116,586,754 of NC_083098.1, read as the reverse complement.
AGTGGTTAATATCTAAATGGGTTACATTTGATTGTGGAACATTTTTGGTGATATAACAGGATTCCTTGCTTATGTTCTGCTTAAGCTAATAGTAGTTCATCTGTCTTGCCTGAACACTTCATGTGATGGCAGAAGAACCCTGCAGAGCTTCAATTCGGCTGTAGATAATCCTGGTGAATATAATGGACAGATTGACTTGGCATTGGTTTTTGCACTGAGAGGGAAAAAAATCTTGTCGAGTTTGGTTTTCTGCCCAGGGTTTCGGCACTATATCCTGTGTTCCCGTGGAGAAATGGGATGCTCTGGATTACTTGGTATTCATTCCTGTTTTCTTCACAGGCAATGTAGGCATTTACTTAACAGAAAAAAGGAAGGGTGATAGAAATATCATCAATCTTCATTATTGGAAGATTCCAGATTTGCAAGTGTGCCTACTCACTAAAATTTGTTACCCCACATCCATATACCCACAGTACTTTGGCTGTCACTTGTAGACACACACAGAGCAGCAGAATTTTAGTCACCCGGAATATACATTCCCAGCTGAAGTTGAACAGAGCTTTTGTGTATCAGCTCTCATACTGTAAAGAAGTGTCCTTTTCTGTTTTGTTTTGTTCTTTTGGTACGCAGGCCTCTCACTGTTGTGGTCTCTCCCGTTGCGGAGCACAGGCTCCGGACGCGCAGGCTCAGCGGCCATGGCTCACGGGCCCAGCCGCTCCGCGGCATGTGGGATCTTCCCGGACCGGGGCACGAACCCATGTCCCCTGCATGGGCAGGCGGACTCTCAACAACTGCTCCATGAGGGAAGCCCAAGAAGTGTCCTTTTGATGGCCTGTTTAGTGCCATGTGTTTTACTTTTTTTTTTTCTTTTTGTTGGTGATTTTGCTGTTTAAAATGACCCCCCGGCACAGTGCTGAAGTACTGTCCAGTGTTCCCAAGGGCAGGAAGACTGACCTGCCTTGTGGAGAAAATACATGTGTTAGATAAGCTTTGTTCAGACATGAGTTCTGGTGCTGTTGGCCATGAGTTCGGTGTTAATGAATCAGTACTATATATGAAATGAGGTGTCTTTAAACAGAAACACTCATAAAACAAATATATTAATTGGTTGACAAAAATTTGGTGACTAGAGGCCCACAGGAAACCAAACCCACATTTCTTTTAGAAGCAGTGGTTCAGTATTCACTAATTTTGTGTGTGTGGCAACTTATTGAAGAGAACTACTGCGAATAAGAAGGATCGACTGTTTGTGTTCAAAGAAGAAACAAAAGTTTAATTAGAAATCTTCTCCCAGGAAAGAAGTTTCAATATTATAACCCCGTAACTTAGACGGGGCAGCATAAATATGAACTTCAGCATAGCAGAGACTTGCACTGAGGAAACAAACCTATTTTAATTTCCACTCCCTCTATTATCTTTTACCTTTTATAGGTTTCACTGGGATTGATTCTGAATATGAAAAACCAGAGGCCCCGGAATTGGTGCTGAAAACAGACTCCTGTGATGTAAATGACTGTATCCAGCAGGTTGTGGAACTTCTACAGGAACGGGTAAGAGGAGGTCCAAGAGGGAATCCCCAGAGAATAATTATATCCATCTCATAACATTCCCCCTCCAAAAAAAGGGTGGTGGTAATATGGAGTAACATTTGTATTTTATATTCTTTTTTTCTTCCAATTTTATTGAGATATAATTGCCATACAGCATTGTATAAGTTTACAGTGTACAGCATAATGATTTGACTTATGTACATCACGAAATGATAATCAAAATAAGTTTAGTGAACATCCATCATCTCACATAGGTAGAGAATTTAAGAAATAGAAAAAAATTTTTTGTGTGTGTGATAAGAACCCTTGGGATTTACTTTCTTAGAAACTTTCATATATGACATACAGCAGTGTTAATTATATTTATAATGTTGTACCTTACATCCCTAGTACTTATTTACCTTATAACTGGAAGATTGTACCTTTTGACAGCCTTCATCCAGTTTCCTCTCCCCCCACCCCCTGCCTCTGGTAACTACAAATCTGATCTCTTTTTTTGTGAGTTTGTTTGTATGTTCATTTGTTTTTGAAGTATAATTTATAACACTGTGTTAGTTTCTGTTACACAACATACTGATGTTTTATATACATTTCAAAATGATAACCATAATAAGTCTAGTTACGTTGCCACAAAGATATTACTTAGTTATTAACTGTATTTCCCACACTGTATATTTCATACTCATGACTCATTTATTTTGCAACTGTAAGGTTGTACCTCTTAATCACCCTCACCTATTTCTTTCTTCCTCCCCCAGTCCCCTCTCTTCTGGTAATCTTTTTGCTCTCTATCAATAACTCTGTTTCTGTTTTGTTAAGTTTGTTCATTTGTTTTGTTCTTTAGATTCCACATAAAAGTGAAATCATACAATATTTGTCTTTCTCTGTCTGACTTATTTCACTTAGTGTAGTATCCTGTGGGTCCATCCATATTGTCATAAATGGCAAGATTTCATCCTCTTTTATGGCTGAGTAATATTTCATTATATACATATACCACAACTTTATCCATTCATCTATTGATGGGTACTTGGGTTGCATCCATTTCTTGGCTGTTGTAAATAATGCTGCATAGGGGTGTGTATAGCTTTTCTAATTAGTGTTTTTATTTTCTTTGGATAAATACCTAGGAGAGGTATTGCTGGATCATATGGTAGTTCTATTTGTAATTTTTTGAGGAATCTCCATACTGTTTTCCATAGTGGCTGCACCAATTTATATTTCCACCAATAGTGTATGAGGGTTCCCTTTTCCACACATCATCGACGATACTTGTCATTTGTTGTGTTTTTGTTAATAGCCATTCTGTCAGGTGTGAGGTGTTATCTCTATAGTGGTTTTGATTTGTATTTCCCTGATCATTAGTGATGTTGAGCATCTTTTCATGTGCTTGTTCACCAACTGCATGTCTTCTTTAGAAAAACAGATCCTCAGATCCTCTGCCCATTTTTTAATCGGATTGTTTGGTTTTTTTTTTTTTTTTTTTGCGGTACGTGGGCCTCTCACTGCTGTGGCCTCTCCCATTGTGGAGCACAGGCTCCGGACGCGCAGGCTCAGCGGCCATGGCTCATGGGCCTAGCCGCTCCGCGGCATGTGGGATCCTCCCTGACCGGGGCATGAACCCGTGTCCCCTGCATCGGCAGGCAGACTCTCAACCACTGTGCCACCAGGGAAGCCCTGTTTGTTTTTTTTGATCTTAGTTGTGTGAGTTCTTTGTATATTTTGGATATAAACCCCTTACCAGCTATATCATTTGCGAATATCTTCTCCCATTCAGTAGGTGGCCTTTTTGTTTTGTTGATAGTTTCCTTTGCTGTGCAAAAGCTTTTTAGTTTGATGTAGTCCCGTTTGTTTACTTTTGCATTTGTTTCCCTTGCCTGAGGAGACATAGCTTAAAAAAAAAATACTATTAAGACCAAAGAGCATACTGCCCATGTTTTCTTATAGAAGTTTTATGGTTTCAGGCCTTACATTTAAGTCTTTAACCCATTTTGAATTTATTTTTGTGTATGGTGTGAGAAAGTAGTCCCAGTGTGATTCTTTTTTTAAAATAATTATTTTTTCGCACACACACCCACCCACACACACACAGACACACACGATGTATTTTATTTTTACAAGAGATAGACTGACACCAAGCATTGTAAATGGATGACCACAACAAAAGCAACAATGAATGTAATTACCAAACACGAAACACACTCATACTATGTCATAATATTGACATTCAGTCCAGTAATAATCCACTGTAACAGCTCCTTTACTTTGCAGTGAAAATTGATTTGTATATTTTTTGCCTCTGAGTCCTTGTGGGATTTTTTTTTTTAAATTCAGACAGAAAGTCACAAAAATTATAATCATCCTCATCAGTTCACTCAGTCCCATGTAATTAATTTTTTTTTATGTTGATCTTTTGTTAGCACTTTTATGAGTTCATCAGTTTTCCATTAGAGTTCTGAAAATGCTTATTCATTCAGTTCAGCAGTATAGTCAGTTACCAGAAACCTGTACTTGTCAGTCTTTTCCATGAATTCCTTGAAGATGAAACCCTTTAATAGGAACATTTTTGCAAAAGCCTCAGAGTACACCCAGAACTGTCTGTGAATGACAAAAGACTTAAGAATGACCATGGTTAAAGATTTGATGAAAGTTCATAATAATGCAAGTGACAAGGAAATTTAGTTATTTCTGAGATATACATTTTAAAGTAATAACTAGAATTATGACTTATAACATTATACCAGAACATATAAGATTTTTAGAAATTTCATGTAATGTCTGAAACATTTATATTAACATATTTCCATACAAATAACCCAATGAAAGTTTAGTATTAGTTGTTTTGTTTTTTTATACTGCAGGTTCTTATTAATCATCAATTTTATACACATCAGTGTATACATGTCAATCCCAATCGCCCAATTCAGCACACCACCATCCCCACCCCAACGCAGTTTTCCCCCATTGGTGTCCATATGTCTGTTCTCTATGTCTGTGTCTCAACTTCTGCCCTGCAAACTGGCTCATCTGTACCATTTTTCTAGGTTCCACCTACATGCGTTAATATATGGTATTTGTTTTTCTCTTCCTGACTTACTTCACTCTGTATGACAGTCTCTAGATCCATCCACGTCTCAACAAATGACTCAATTTCGTTCCTTTTTATGTCTGAGTAATATTCCATTGTATATATATACCATAACTTTTTTATCCATTCGTCTGTCATTGGGCATTTAGGTTGCTTCCATGACCTGGCTATTGTAAATAGTGCTGCCATGAACATTGGGGTGCATGTGTCTTTTTTGAATTATGGTTTTCTCTGGGTATATGCCCAGTAGTGGGATGCTGGATCATATGGTAAATCTGTTTTTAGTTTTTTAAGGAACCTCCCTACTGTTCTCCATAGTAGCCGTATCAGTTTACATTCCCATCAACAGTGCAAGAGGTTTCCCTTTTCTCTGCACCCTCTCCAGCATTCGTTGTTTGTACATTTTCTGATGATGCTCATTCTAACTGGTGTGAGGTGATACCTCATTGTAGTTTTTTTTTGTGTGTGTGGTACGCGGGCCTCTCACTGTTGTGGCCTCTCCCGCTGCGGAGCACAGGCTCCGGATGCGCAGGCTCAGCGGCCATGGTTCATGGACCTAGCCGCACCATGGCATGTGGGATCTTCCCGGACCAGGGCACGAACCCATGTCCCCTGCATCGGCAGGTGGACTCTCAACCACTGCGCCACCAGGGAAGCCCCTCATTGTAGTTTTGATTTGCATTTCTCTAATAATTAGTGATGTTGAGCAGCTTTTCATGTGCTTCTTTGCCATCTGTATGTCTTCTTTGGAGAAATGTCTATTTAGGTCTTCTGCCCATTTTTGGATTGGGTTGTTTGTTTCTTTAATATTGAGCTGCATGAGCTGTTTATATATTTTGGAGATTAATCCTTTGTCCGTTGATTCGTTTGCAAATATTTTCTCCCATTCTGAGGGTTGTCTTTTCGTCTTCTTTATGGTTTCCTTTGCTGTGCAAAAGCTTTGAAGTTTCATTAGGTCCCATTTGTTTATTTTTGTTTTTATTTCCATTACTCTAGGAGGTGGATCAAAAAAGATCTTCCTGTAATTTATGTCAGAGAGTGTTCTTGCTATGTTTTCCTCTAAGAGTTTTATAGTGTCTGGTCTTACATTTAGGTCTCGAATCCATTTTGACTTTATTTTTGTGTATGGTGTTAGGGAGTGTTCTAATTTCATTCTTTTACGTGTAGCTGTCCAGTTTTGCCAGCACCACTTACTGAACAGACTGTCTTTTCTCCATTGTATATCTTTGCCTCCTTTGTCATAGATTAGTTGACCATAGGTGTGTGGGTTTATCTCTGGGCTTTCTATCTTGTTCCATTGATCTCTGTTTCTGTTTTTGTGCCAGTACCATATTGTCTTGATTACTGTAGCTTTGTAGTATAGTCTGAAGTCAGGGAGTCTGATTCCTCCAGCTCCGTTTTTTTCCCTCAAGACTGCTTTGGCTATTCGGGGTCTTCTGTGTCTCCATACAAATTTTAAGATGATTTGTTCTAGTTCCATAAAAAATGCCATTTGGAATTTGATAGGGATTGCATTGAATCTGTAGATTGCTTTGGGTAGTACAGTCATTTTCACAATATTGATTCTTCCAATCCAGTAACGTGGTATATCTCTCCATCTGTTGGTATCATCTTTAATTTCTTTCATCAGTGTCTTATAGTTTTCTGCATACAGATCTTTTGTCTCCCTAGGTAGGTTTATTCCTATGTATTTTATTCTTTTTGTTGCAATGGTAAATGGGAGTGTTTCCATAATTTCTCCTTCAGATTTTTCATCATTAGTGTATAGGACTGCAAGAGATTTCTGTGCATTTGGATCCTGCAAGTTTACCAAATTCATTGATTAGCTCTAGTAGTTTTCTGGTGGCATATATAGGATTCTCTATGTATAGTAACATGTCATCTGCAAACAGTGACAGTTTTACTTATTCTTTTCCAATTTGTATTCCTTTTATTTCTTTTTCTTCTCTGATTGCTGTGGCTAGGACTTCCAAAACTGTGTTGAATAATAGTGGTGAGAGTGGACATCCTTGTCTCATTCCTGATCTTAGAGAAAATGCTTTCAGTTTTTCACCATTGAGAATGATGTTTGCTGTGGGTTTGTCATATATGGCCTTTATTATGTTGAGGTAGCTTCCCTGTATGCCCACTTTGTGGAGAGTTTTTATCATAAATGGGTGTTGAATTTTGTCAGAACCTTTTTCTGCATCTATTGAGATGATCATGTGGTTTTTATTCTTCAATTTGTTAATATGGTGTATCACATTGATTGATTTGCATATGTTGAAGAATCCTTGCATCCCTGGGATAATTCCCACTTGATCATGGTGTATGATCCTTTTAATGTGTTGTTGGATTCTGTTTGCTAGTATTTTGTTGAGGATTTTTGCATCTATATTCATCAGTGATATTGGTCTGTAATTTTCTTTTTTTGTAGTATCTTTGTCTGGTTTTGGTATCAGGGTGATGGTGGCCTCATCAAATGAGTTCGGGAGTGTTCCTTCCTCTGAAACCTTTTGGAAGAGTTTGAGAAGGATGGGTGTTAGCTCTTCTCTAAATGTTCTATAGAATTCACCTGTGAAGCCATCTGGTCCTGGACTTTTGTTTGTTGGAAGATTTTTTTTTTTTTGGTACGCGGGCCTCTCACTGTTGTGGCCTCTCCCGTTGCAGAGCACAGGCTCCAGATGCGCAGGCTCAGTGGCCATGGCTCACGGGCCTAGCTGCTCCACGGCATGTGGGATCTTCCTGAACCGGGGCACGATCCCGTGTCCGCTGCATCGGCAGGCGAACTCTCAACCACTGCACCACCAGGGAAGCCCTGTTGGAAGATTTTTAATCACAGTCTCAATTTCATTACTTGTGATTGGTCTGTTCATATTTTCTGTTTCTTCCGGGTTTAGTCTTGGAAGGTTATACCTTTCTAAGAATTTGTCCATTTTATTGGCATAGAGTTGCTTGTAGTAGTCTCTTAGGATGCTTTGTATTTCTGTGGTGTCTGTTGTAACTTCTCCTTTTTCATTTCTAATTTTATTGATTTGAGTCCTCTCCCTCTTTTTCTTGATGATTCTGGCTAATGGTTTATCAATTTTGTTTGTCTTCTCAAAGAACCAGCTTTTAGTTTTATTGAACTTTGCTATTGTTTTCTTTGTTTCTATTTCATTTATTTCTGCTCTGATCTTTATGATTTCTTTCCTTCTGCTAACTTTGGGTTTTGTTTGTTCTTCTTTCTCTAGTTGCTTTAGGTGTAATGTTAGATTGTTTACTTGAGATTTTTCTTGTTTCTTGAGGTAGGCTTGTATAGCTATAAACTTCCCTCTTAGAACTGCTTTTGCTGCATCCCATAGGTTTTGGATCGTTGTGTTTTCATTGTCATTTGTCTCTAGGTATTTTTTGATTTCCTCTTTGATTTCTTTAGTGATCTCTTGGTTAGTTAGTAACGTATTGTTTAGCCTCCATGTCTTTCTTACATTTTTTTCCCTGTAATTCATTTCTAATCTCATAGCGATGTGGTCCAAAAAGATGCTTGATATGATTCCAATTTTCTTACATTTACTGAGGCTTGATTTGTGACCCAAGATGTGATCTATCCTGGAGAATAATCCGTGTGCACTTGAGAAGAAAATATAATCTGCTGTTTTTGGATGGAATGTCCTATAAATATCAGTTAAATCTATCTGGTCTATTGTGTCATTTAAAGCTTATGTTTACTTATTTATTTTCATTTTGGATGATCTGTCCATTGGTGTAAGTGAGGTGTTAAAGTCCCTCACTATTATTGTGTTACTGTCGATTTCATCTTTTATAGCTGTTAGCAGTTGCCTTATGTATTGAGGTGCTCCTATGTTGGGTGCACGTATATTTATAACTGTTATATCTTCTTCTTGGATTGATCCCTTGATCATTATGTAGTGTCCTTCCTTGTCTCTTGTAACATTCTTTATTTTAAAGTCTATTTTATCTTATATGAGTATTGCTACTCCAGCTTTCTTTTGATTTCCATTTGCATCAAATATCTTTTTTCATCCCCTCACTTTCAGTCTGTATGTGTCCCTAGGTCTGAAGTGGGTCTCTTGTAGACAGCATATATATGGGTCTTGTTTTTGTATGCATTCATCAAGCTGTGTCTTTTGGTTTGAGCATTTAATCCATTCATGTTTAAGGTAATTATCGATATGTATGTTCCTATGACCATTTTCTTAATTGTTTTGGGTTTGTTTTTGTAGGTTGTTTTATTCTCTTGTGTTTCCCACTTAGAGAAGTTCCTTTAGCATTTGTTTTAGAGCTGGTGTGGTAGTGCTGAATTCTCTTAGCTTTAGCTTGTCTGTAAAGCTTTTGATTTCTCCATCGAATCTGAACGAGATCCTTGCTAGGTAGCGTAATCTTGGTTGTAGGTTCTTCCCTTTCATCACTTTAAGTATATCATGCCACTCCCTTCTGGCTTGTACAGTTTCTGCTGAGAAATCAGCTGTTAACCTTATGGGAGTTCCCTTGTGTATTATTTGTCTTTTTTCCCTTGCTGCTTTCAATAATTTTTCTTTAATTTTTGCCCATTTGATTACTGTGTGTCTCGGCGTGTTTCTCCTTGGGTTTATCCTGTATGGGACTCGCTGCGCTTCCTGGACTTAGGTGGCTATTCTTCCCATGTTAGGGACGTTTTCGACTATAATCTCTTCAAATATTTTCTCGGGTCCTTTCTCTCTCTGTTCTCCTTCTGGGACCCCTATAATGCAAATGTTGTTGTGTTTAACCTTGTCCCAGAGGTCTCTTAGGCTGTCTTCATTTCTTTTTATTCTTTTTTCTTTAGTCTGTTCCGCAGCAGTGGATTCTACCATTCTGTCTTCCAGGTCACTTATCCGTTCTTCTGCCTCAGTTATTCTGCTATTGATTCCTCCTGGCGTAGTTTTTATTTCAGTTATTGTATTGTTCATCTCTGTTTGTTTGTTCTTTAATTCTTCCAGTTCTTCATTAAACATTTATTGCATCTTCTTGATCTTTGCCTCCATTCTTTTTCCGAGGTCCTGGATCATCACTATCATTATTCTGAATTCTTTTTCTGGACGGTTCCGTCTCTCCACTTCATTTAGTTGTTTTTCTGGGGTTTTATCTTGTTCCTTCATCTGGTATATAGCCCTCTGCCTTTTCATCTTGTCTGTCTTTCTGTGAATGTGGTTTTTGTTCCACAGGCTGCAGGATTGTAGTTCTTCTTGCTTCTGCTCCCGCTTGATTCTTTTGCAAGTAGCTGTCCACTTTTCCCAAAATGATTTATTGAAGAGGCTGTCTTTTTTCCCATTGTATATTCTTGGCTCCTTTGTCATTGATTAATTGCCCATATAAGTGTGGGTTCATTTCTGGGCTCTCTGTTCTGTTCCTTTGATCTATGTCTGTTTTTGTACCAGTACCATACTGTTTTGATGACAGTAGCTTTATAGTATAGTTTGAAATCAGGGAGCATGATACCTCCAGCTTTGTTCTTCTTTCTCAAGATTGTTTTGGGTGTTTGGGGTCTTTTGTGTTTCCATACAAATTTTACAATTATTTTTTCCAGTTCTGTAAAAAATGCCATTAGTATTTTGTTAGGAATTGAAGTGAATTTGTAGATTGCCTTGGGTAGTGTGGTCATTTTAACAATATTAATTCTTCTAGTCCATGACCAAGGTATATCTTTGCATGTTCGTGTCATCTTCAGTTTCTTTCATCAGTCTCTTATAGTTTTCTGAGAAGAAGTCTTTTACTTCCTTAGTTAGATTTATTCCTATTTTATTCTTTTTGATGTGATTGTAAATGGAATTATCTTCTTAATTTCTCTTTCTTATAGCTCATTTTTACTGTATAGAAATGCAACAGATTTCTATATATTAATTTTGTGTCCTCCACCTTTACGAGATTCGTTGATTAGCTATAGTAGTTTTTGGTAGTGTCTTGAGGATTTTCTGTGTAAAGTATCATGTTATCTGCAGTGACAGTGTTACTTCTTCCTTTCCGGTTTGGTTGCCTTTTATATATTTTTCTTGTCTGATTGCTGTGACTAAGACTTCCATTACTATGTTGAATAAAAATGGTGAGAGTAGACAACTTTGTCTTGTTCCTGATCTTAGAGGAAATGCTTTAACCATTGAGTATGCTGTTAGCTGTGGGCTTATCATATATTGCCTTATCATATTGAGGTGTGTTCTCTCTATAACCACTTTGTTGAGAGTTTTTACCGTAAATGGATGTTGAACTTCGTCAGAAGCTTTTTTGCCTCTATCCAGATGATCATATAATTTTTATTGTTCATCTTGGTAATGTGGCATATCACATCGATTGATTTGTGGATATTGAACCATCCTTGCATCCCTGGGATTAATCCCACTTGATCAAGGTTTATGATCCTTTTAATGTGTTGTTGAATACATTAAGTGCTGAATACGTGCATTTTAAATTCTTTATAGCACTGACGGTTTTCTGTGCATGTGTGTCACTGTGTTAGGTGCTGTGGGGGGCACCATATATGTATCACATGTGAAATATTCCAGTCAGTCTAAACCACAGGAGGCTTGAGAGACAAACAATCTTTTATTTTACCTGTAATTTTAACACACAAATGCCTTATAGAGGAAATTCAGCCTTGGTTATTCAGCTCTACAACTTGGCATCAGTATATTTTAAAGTTGAGTTACATAATGTATTTAACTTTTCCTAAACATTTAGAGAGTCCAGATTTCCCCTGTGATAACTTGATGACATCTTATGGTTGAATTTTAGGTAGGTGAAGGTTCCAGGACATAACGACCATTGTCTCGTTCCTGAACATATGGAAACGTAAAGAGGTTTGATGTTATCAGGCCCACTAGGTGCGTGATTCTCTGAGTTTAGTTTAATCTCAGTTTTTAGAAGTTATTTTTCTTCCCTTCTCTGCTCCTTTCTCCATACTTCCCCTTTCCTAGTGGAGGGTCACAGTTCATTTAGCTGAAGAGGATCTGGCCTTCATGTGGGGGTCAGTAGTTCCTTTCTCCCCAGTCATGGGGTTCCTGCCTTTGCTGTTCAGTGCTGCACAGGAACTCCTGATATGGTGGTACACAGTCGGCGTTGTATCATTGCTCCTCATTCTGTCCTAACTGTGGCTTGTGATTTCTCAACCCACTGTTGACTTTTAAAATCCTATTACCATAAAACTCTTTCATCTAGTATTTCTTACTGGATATACTAGGCATACAACTTTTAAATAAAAATTACCTATATCTGAATATACTATGAATGTTTAGCCTTTGAATTTTTCCATATTATAAAATGTTTACCAGATGATTAGTCTGGGACTTGCTTTCCTAATTTATTTCCCTTACATAAGCATTTTAGCTGAATAGATAGAAATAAAATGAATTGCTAACTGCCCTGCTCTGATGTTTTTCTTCATATGTATTGGTGTACTCTCTGCAGGTCAATGAGACCTAATCCCAGAAGGTTTCGTACTTCATCTTTCTGCCCTTCTTCATTTTTCTGTTGGCTAACCAACTTCTGAGCTCTTGAGCTAGTCCTATTGCTCTGCTTCTGGCTTCCCTCTCATCCCTTCATTATTCATTCTTTCATTATCCATCATCAATCCGATATCGTTAAAAGCCCGCTACTGTAGTTAGTCACATTCTAGGGCACTGGCACTACGGAGCTTAACCAGCTGTGTTTCTGTCCTTGAGGAATTTACATTGTAGGTGATAGAAATTAGAGTATATAACTCCTAGAAAGTGTCCTAGAAACCATAGTTTCAATGTATACATAGCATACTGGGAGGCACAGATGATTGAGTTTGGAAAGGCTTTATATCAGATCTTTCTCATCTGTTTGTTCATTTTAAAAAGATGTTTGGGGGAGGGCATAGGATACATTTTAAAAAATTTTATTGAAGTATAGTTGATTTACAATGTTGTGTTTAATTTCTGCTGTGCAGCAAAGTGACTCAGTTATACATATATATGTTCTTTTTCATATTCTTTTACATTATGGTTTATCACAGGATATTGAATATAGTTCCCTGTGCTATACGGTAGGACCTTGTTATTTATCCATCCTATATATAATAGTTTGCATTTGCTAATCCCAAACTCCCAGTCCTTTCCTCCCCCACCCCCCTCCCCCTTGGCAACCACAAGTCTGTTCTCTATATCTGTAAATCTGTTTTTGTTTCGTAGATATGTTCATTTGTGTCGTATTTTAGATTCCACATATAAGTGATGTAAGGTGGTATTTGTCTTTCTCTTTCGGACTTAACTTTGCTTAGTATGATAATCTCTAGGTCCATCCATGTTGCTGCAAATGGCATTATTTCATTCCTTTTTATGGCTAATATTCCATTGTATGTATATACCATATCTTGTTTATCCATTCATCTGTCGATGGACATTTAGGTTGTTTCCATGTCTTGGCTATTGCAGATAGTGGTGCTGTGAACATTGGGCTGCGTATATCTTTTTGAATTACAGTTTTGTCTGGGTATATGCCCAGGAGTGGGATTGCTGGATCATATGGCAACTCTATTTTTAGTTTTTGGAGGAACCTCTATACTATTTTCCATAGTGGTTGCACCAGTTTACATTCCCACCAACAGCATAAGAGGGTTCCTTTTCCTCCACACCCTCTCCAGCGTTTTATTATTTGTAGACTTTTTAATAAAGGGCATTCCATCTGGTGTGAGGTGGTACCTCACTGTAGTTTTGATTTGTATTTTTCTAATAATTAGTGATGATGAACATCTTTTCATGTGTTTGTTGGGCAGAGTTCTGGGTTGACAGGTGTTTTTCTTTTAGTACTTTAAAGATGTTGTTCCATGGTCCTCTTGTTTGCATTGTTTCTGATGAAAGTCTGATGTGATTCTTTTCTTTTTTCCCCCTCTCTTTATAATGTTTCTTTTTTTTCTGCCTAAATTCAACATTTGCTCTTAGTCTTTATGGTTTTCAGCCATTTTAGTACAAAGTTTATAGGTCTTTCAGTATATTTAGGTCGATTTCTCTCAGTTCAGAGTTCTTTTACTTTCTTGGGTTGGTAGTTTATTCTTTTATTGGTTTTTGAAAACTCTTGACCATTATGTCTTCAAATATTTCTTTTGTCCTATTCCCTCTCCTCCTTCTGGGACTCCAGTTACGCATATGTTAGAAAATATAATATTTTCCCGCAGCCTAAAGATGCTCTGTTCTTTCACCCTTTTTTGTCTTAACTTTTCAGCTTTATTAATTTCTATTCACTTATTTTCAAAGTTACTGATTCCTTAGCTGTATCCAATATATTGATTTGCCCATAGGAGGAATTTTTAAACTCTGATTATTAAAAAATTCTATCATCATTTGGCTATCTTTTTTGTTTTTAGTATAGTGTACATCTCTCTGTTGAAAGCCTTTATCTTTTTAGGCATGCTGTCCACTTTTGCATTAGATCTTTTAACATAGTAATTTTAATTATTTTAAAGTCCTGCCTGATGGTTCTAACCTCTGGGTCGTTTCTGGATCTTGCTGTATTTCTTAACAGTGGGTGTTTTTTCTTGCTCTTTTTGATGTGTCCTAATTTTTTATTGAATGCTGGGTGTTGTGTCTGGAAGAACCGTAGAGATTGAGGTAAGTGGTATTTATGCTTTGGGCATTTATGCTTCTTCTGTCACACTGTTAGTGTAGTGAGTTGAGTTAGTTTAATAAGTAGTTCAGCTTAGGGTTAGGGTTTCCTTATTCTATAGTTATTCTTCATGCAGCACCCGCTTCACATTTCTCCAGGGGTGAGCTGTTTTCCTTGTGCTTAGTGTGGGATCTGGCCTGCTGGAGGGTTTTCCCCAGTGTTTCTGCTCCGTCCTCAGCTTTTAGCATTCCCTATATGCCTGTACCACAGAAGGGGTCCCCTTCCAGGCTCTTGCTCCTCTCTCACAGCAGTAAACTACTCTTGCTTATTACTTAGTGCTAAGCTCATGGTGGAGGAGCAGTGGTGGTTTTCAGTTCTGCTGGTCCAGATTCAGCCTTAAGCAGGACCTCTGCTTCTGGATCTTGGAGTGGGTCTTCCTCAGTGTTGCTTCCCCTCTCTGCATGGTAGCCAGCCTCTCTTTGGACCTGGGAGGTCTTGGAGGGTGAGTTTTCTGCTCCTCACGTGCAGATCCCTGGTTTGTATCGGTTCAGGATCCTGGGCCAAGAGAGTTTCTTCCACCTCCTTTTGGCAGACCATACTTGCTTCTACCCCTCCCCCAAAACAGCAGACCCTGGGAGGCTAGGGGTCGGGTGGGGAGCGGTTTCCTGCCCTCCCCCATCAGCCTAAGGCTTTTGTCTTGGATGAGACAGTGCTGCAGGGAGCGGGCAGAGCTTTGTGCTGCGCGCCACCGAGGGAGCGCGCTCTGGTCTCCAGACCTGCTCTTCACGTTCCTTCTGCATACCTCCCGTAGGCCTGCTTGTGAGTGAGCGCAGAGCTCCTCACGTCTGGGTTCCCAGGGATACTCACCTGTCACACTAGTCCACACTCAGCCTTGAAGAATTTTCAAAACTTTAAAGCTGTTTTCTTCTTCCTGTTTTTCTTGCAGCCATCTCTTCCTCCCAGGCTTTACTAAAGGGAAATAATTCACATGTCTTGACTTTTCTTGGTGGGACTTGTCACTCTTTGGAAGCAGCTCATGTTACTGCTTTAGGACCTTAGCTCTGTGATGGGCTCAAGAAAGTTTGATTTTATAGATTAGCTGGCCTTTCTGCTTGTTAGGTGGTGGTCTATTGTGTAATCTCTGTTTCGTTTTCAGTGAATTGTCTATCCTTACTCTACTTTTACTCTGTTGGGGTTGTTTATAGTTTTCTTATAAATTTGTATGAAATCAAGAAATACTAATTCTATGCCATTTTCATTGAAACTATGTTTTCAGTATTTTTCCTTTATATTTAGATTGTAGTTTTGCTTGCATTTTTTATATGTTGAACCTATCTTTTTTCTTAACTTGAGATTTGTCATATCAATGTTAGAAAGTTATACTTAGTTCTATTTTCTTTTTTATTTTTCTACTTTTGGCCACGCCATGCAGCTTGCAGGATCTTAGTTCCCTGACCAGGGATCAAACCCTGGCCCATGGCAGTGAAAGTGCAGAGTCCCAACCACTGGACTGTCAGGGAATTCCCGATAGTTCTATTTTCTGTTAGTTTGGATTGTCTGTTTTTTATATCTAATTACTGATTCTTAAGTGTTTTACAAAACTTCAGAAAAATACACATAGATATTCTCATAAAATTTTAGGGGGCTCATGCATCTCAGAAGCCATTTTATGGGCTATAGATAATTCCAGATAGTTCAGGCACTTAAGGGATTATTAAACTTAGAGTGTGATGGCTACCCTCCTTCCATTCTTTCTTTCCTTCAATTCCTGAATACTTCTTTGGGGCCCTACTCAGAGTTATGTCCTTTGAGTTTGACACTTTTATCTACATAGAGACTTCTTTCTTTCTTTCTTTCTTTCTTTTTTTGTAGTGGGAAGATGATTTGCTGTTTTTCAAGAAAAATTTATCTTGAGAAAATTTGGCAATTCTTCTGTAAATCTAAAAATATTACAGAGCGTTCTTGTATATCCTTCACCCAGCTTCCTCTTAGGTTAATAACTTACATGATCATAGACCATTTCTCAAAACTGAGAAATTAAGCTTGGTACTTTGTACTAAAGCACAGACTTATTTGGATTTCACAAGCTTTTCCACTATTATCCTTTCCTATCCTTGGATTCAATCCAAGATCCCTCACTGTATTTAGACTTAAATTATTTTTAACCATGATTCTGTAAAATGAAAATGCAGGCTCATGTGGTGTCTGTTATGCACAGGACTTTGCCTTTTTTTTCCACCTGTAACGGTAAAAAATTGAGTGTTGACTGCCACTGTACAATTGGTCACCCCACCTCCAGTCCTGTCTGCCTTTTATTCCTTTTTATATTGTTGGCAGAATCATCTTTCTAAAGTGTAGTCTAATCCCTTCCGTTTTTTACTCTAAAATATATATTGATTTTTTTCCCCATTGTTTATAGAATTAAGGTAATTTGTGTTCAAGCTTCTCCATAGTTTGGTTCCAAGCTGCTTTTTTAAAAATTATTGTCCTTATGCCTTTCACCACAGTGTTTACTTTTTTTCTTTTTTTGATGCCATTGCTTGCCTTAGTCTCTGTGGCCTTAATGCCTTGCTCCCAATTTGTTTGTTCCTAATTAATGATTATACCTATTATTCTTCCTTTTATACAGATATTAGTCTATATTATTCTTGCTAGACAACCTGATAATTGGACAGTTTCACTCAAGGTTTTGAAAAAGAGGGATAGATAAACTAACATCTAGTGAATACTTATTGTAAGGGACATGTATGTGGGGCTTTGTGTCTTTTAAAATATTTGCTTTGATTGTTAGAATCTCAGGGGAAGTGGTCTTTTGTCCTGCTTTAGCTTCTAACCACCTCCCCCTTGAATTACTTTGGTGGTTTCCTACTTGGTCTTTGCACTGAGTACTTTGTGTATGTTGTCTAATTTTATTCACAGAGTAAACCTATGAAGTATTTCAGAGATATTAACTAACTTGTTCATGAATTTATTAGACTCCATACCTAGGATTCCAGGTACATGAATTCCTAGAATTCATTTTCATATGCCTCTGGCTTTTACTTTCAAGAGTGTTCTTATTACAACTCAAGTACAATATAATTAAATTTACAGCCAGAAAGGTATTCTGGTTATATTAGTTTAAGACAGGGAAATTTTCTTTTGAAAATCACTCATTTTTATTCTAAAGCTGGGTGGTGACAAAAGAACAAATGTAAATGCCTCCTTAATGCAATTGCTTTTTTGGGAACCACCTTCTTTTGGGGAAAAGATTTCAGTTGTGTGCTTTCCTAAGTAAATGACTTCACTTCCCATTGCAAGTATGTATTTCTGTTTGTACTGGTTGATCCTGTGAGTTAATTTAACAAATACCTAGTGCCATACATGCTAGGCACTGTTGTAAACCACTGTGGATGTGGCAGTGAATTAGACAGTACAGATTCCTGCCCCATGGACCTTAATTTTTGGTCCTTGCTACCATTATTTATAAACTAGAATGACTATATAAATTCTTTTTTTTCTTTTATAACATGATATAGAATTTAAAAGTACAATTGAAGGAAGAAAGATGCACACATACCAACTACTTCTGTTCTGGCATATTCTCCTTTGATTTTCTCACAAAGTTGAATCTCAGATGAACATTAGGGTACATGGGGAAACCGGTTCATACCTGACGTTCAGCTCAGACTTTATGGTCAGTTGGTGATACAAGGAGTTTCTTTGCCTGCTGCACCCTTATCGCAAGGTGACAGTGTAATGTGCTTTTCCTAACAAGCTCCTTCTCCCTGGTGGTCCAGGGGTAGCCAGTGCAATTCAACTTCATTGTCATCACAAAGACATTAAAAAATATATTTTATTTATTTATTTGTTTATTTATTTTGGTTGTGCCGGGTCTTAGTTGTGGCAGGCAGGCTCGTTTAGTTGCGGCTCGTAGGCTCCTTAGTTGCGGCATGCGAACTCTTGGTTGTGGCATGCATGGGGCATCTAGCTCCCTGAGCAGGGATCGAACCCGGGCCCCCTGCATTGGGAGCTTGGAGTCCTAACCACTGCACCACCAGGGAAGTTCCTCAAAGATATCTGTTAGGTTTTCCAAGGGTGGGTTATGTGAGCTCACATGGTAGAGCTAATATCACAAATACAGATTGCGGGTGGAGGGGATGAAGATGTCGAGTGCAATGGTGTTTTCAGGGAATAGTAACTAAATCTCCATAGCTTTCTAGTGTGTGCTTTGAGTGGGGATGTGAAGTTTAGAGGTTCTTCATTGACTAGCATTATGTCTAAGAATATAATTGTGAGTGCTGGCAGGGAATGGCACAGGTAGAGATGGAAGAGCAGAACTCTTAGCATGTGCAAAGCCTTTGGTAGTCCCTTCAGTAGCATTATTGCATTTAATTTTTGTTAAAACTCTGAGAAGTAGTTATAATTTTCCTCATTTTACTGATGAGGAAACAGATTCAGGGAGGTGAAGTTGTTTGTCTCAGGATAGTTCAGGTGTTTGACAAGTGCTGCCTCCTCTGGTGATAAGTGGAATTTTTTCTGTCTGATGCTCCGTATTACTTTGGAGAGACTCTTCTGAAATGAATTCTACCAGGTATTGTTTCCTTAACATTCTTTAATGTCGAGAAAAAATTAATCCATCTAAGAAAGAAATGGAAGGCTTTATTCGAGTCAAATAGAGGATTTTAACCCAGGAACAGGCCCTCAGCAAGCTGAGGACTGTTCTGCCCTTAAAGGTCAAAGCACAGTTATATAGGTTTTTGAGACAGAGGGCTGTACATTAAATGACGTAGATAGTTTGCACAATCCAGATCTGTGAGTACAAAGTGGGGGTCATTGTGGCCCCTTACAAGATCATGAAGGAATGTTATCTTCTTTTTTAAATTAATTAATTAATATATTTATTTTTGGCTGCGTTGGGTCTTCGTTGCTGCGCGTGGGCTTTCTCTGGTTGCGGCAAGTGGGGGCTACTCTTCGTTGTGATGCACAGACTTCTCATTGTGGTGGCTTTTCTTGTTGCGGAGCACAGGCTATAGGCGCGCGGGCTTCAGCAGTTGTGGCTCGCGGGCTCTAGAGCGCAGGCTCAGTAGTTGTGGCACATGGGCTTAGTTGCTCTGTGGCATGTGGGATCTTCCCAGACCAGGGCTTGAACCCGTGTCCCCTGCATTGCAGGCGGATTCTTAACCACTGCGCCAACCAGGGAAGTCCCCAAGAAGGAATACTATCTTTTAAGGAGTTGTCTTGTTGGTACTAGGAGAACATTGCTCTTTATGATTGAACATGAATTTCTGCCAGTGGGGAAGGTTAGGCCAATGCATAATGCGGATACACAATGCACAGTAGAGGGGAGAGAGGTCAAAGGGCAGTGAAAAATTTTCATGTTTAAATTTACCTTGATTTGCCTTAGAATATGAAATTTTATCATTATTAAGATATGGAATTGATTTTCACTGTCCAAGAAAAAAAAATTTTTTTTTTGCGGTACACGAGCCTGTCACTGCTGTGGCCTCTCCCGTTGCGGAGCACAGGCTCCGGACACACAGACTCAGCGGCCATGGCTCACGGGCCCAGCCGCTGCGCAGCATGTGGGATCTTCCCGGACCGGAGCACGAACCCATGTCCCCTGCATTGGCAGGCGGACTCTCAACCACTGCGCCACCAGGGAAGCCCAAGAAAAAGTATTTTTAGTGTGGTCTACAGTGGGTATTTTAGGATGGTGGGTATTTTGGTTCTGTCATCTCTGGATTGTCTTATTTCTCTTTTGATCTGGCTTACGTGGTATAATTGGTAAAGGCAGTGTGGTCATTTAAATAAATACCTAATTTCTCAGTATTGTGTCAGAGCATCTTTATTTTCTCAATATGCTTCAGTTGGCAGATTTTTATCCAAGAAGATAGAAGACACTGGAAAATACTGAGGGTTTTTTATTTAAGTTTTTTCCTAACCCTTGAATGGTCACTAGGTGGCCTGCTGGTATTGCATTTTAACTTGGCGGGTTATGACATAAAGAAGTAGGCTTCTTGCTGATGGTTTTAATCTAAAGTGATATTTTAAATACTGTTTTTAAATCTACTAGGAACTCTAGATTTAGTAGTGCTATAAATTATTTAAGGGTTTATCTTCTTATGAAATGGTGGTTTAGTGCTCTAAATGGGTTTATACTGCATGTAAAACCAGACTTTGCAGCTCAGTTTTAAAGTGATGCCAGTATGTCGTTGGTGTTCATGCTTTGGAGGCATGTAGCTTAGATAATAGAAATTTAATAGTTTCATAAAAAGATGATTGAGCTCTAGTGTTCAAATCTGTTGAGATTTGGCTCAAGAAAAAGTTCAGAAAATACTTAAAGGAAAGATTTTAAATGTGAAGTCACTGTCTTTATTAACTTATTCACAGTTCTTTAGGAAGATTAAAAAGAGAAGGCAAGAACTACTATTTTCAGGTAGTGAATGTTGTTTGTTCTGCTGGCCAGTTTCCAGGAAAAAAACAATTTTCTCTTTGAACAAAGATACGGATACAACATATGTTAGGTCTTAGATTATATTTAGTCAGTCAAGCAAAAAAAAAAAGAAAAAGTTTTGAGTATCCATGTTACATTTTAAAATTAAATTTTAAAATATTTCTAGACCTCCCTCATTAATGGTAGCATGTGAATTGTTTACTGACCCACTACTCAGGAGAACTCCTAGGAGCACCCCTGTTTCCTCTCTACCCTTGAATACTTGGGGACTCTGGCGCTCTTAAAACTGGAAGTAAGGGGTTAGGTACATGAACACTTGTTCCTGACCTGGCTTGTGATCTATTTCTGTTTTAAAGGAAATTTCCTGAAATAAAGGGTTTCATTTGTACAGGTTTCAGAAGAACACATTGTTTTCTAACAGCTGACCGTGTCTCTGGGAATCCGAATGAATCCCAACTAAAATGGGTAGCTCATGTGGCAGGGACTTCATGTTCTGTTGTCCAGATCTCTTGTCTCACTTTGAGGTGGTTTTGACTCTTTTAGATGTTCAGTAGTGGTTTTGGAAACGAAAACTATTTGTCAGTAGAATGTGCTAGGAACTGACTGTGTCTGCATTTTAAAACCTTTTTGTCTTCCTGATAGTTGTCCAGTCCACAGAGAACTCGCTTCCTCTGAGTATGTGTTCCATGTTCCTGTTGGCTCCTGCTATGTTTGTGTTAATTCCAAAAGTGCTCACTTTTTGTACCTTTTTAGAAGAGAAAAACAGTAGCAACCTCTTGAACCTTTATTTTGCCATTGGTTAGATATCAGAAGAATTTTATATCTAAGTTGCGAGGTTAAAATTCAGTTTAAAATAATTGCAGGGCGTGAGTTTTGAAAAGGGAAGAATTTTGTGACATGCTTGTAATGAAAACAGTTTTATACTTAAATTTTTTTTTTTTTTTGCGGTACGCGGGCTTCTCACTGTTGTGGCCTCTCCCGTTGCGGAGCACAGGCTCCAAACGCGCAGGCTCAGCGGCCATGGCTCATGGGCCCAGCCGCTCCGCGGCATGTGGGATCTTCCCAGACCGGGGTTACGAACCCGTGTCCCCTGCATCGGCAGGCGGACTCTCAACCACTGCGCCACCAGGGAAGCCCTTTAAATAATTTTAATAAAATTTTAATTGTAAATATGAAACAATAAAATTTTATGTAATTTAAAATTATTTTCTCGAACGACTTCCCTCCTTTTTGAAAAGAGAGTGATTATAGGGGAATTCCCTGGCGGTCCAGTTGTTTGGACTCCACACTTCCACTGCAGGCGGCACGGGTTTGAACCCTGGTTGGGGAACAAAGATCCTGCGAGCCATGTGGCGTGGCCAATAAAAATTAAAAAAAAAAAGTGATTATAGCCTCTAAGTTCATGCCTACAAAGCAGCACATTACTAACATGCATTACTAAAGCTGTGGCATTGTTAGCGTACAGAACATAAAAAGTAATTTGGTTGGATTTATAATATAGATACCACTCTTTCGTGTTCAAACTAGTTCTCTTGGATTTGCTCACAAACTGTAATTTGTTTTTTAACTTAGGGCGTGGTTGGAAGGAAATAGACACGATGTATAGAAAGAAGCATTTGTTGGTTCTCAGTTCTTACTTTGAACAGAGTCTCTTCAGAGGGAGCAGATTCACATACCTGAGTGTACACTCCAGTGTCCTGGCATTCTACAGAAGGGAGGATTCCAGGGTGGAGGCAAGGCGGAGACACACCCAGCCTTGTTCTGGGAGCATTACAGTGGGCAGTGTGCACTGCTGCTATTCATTAGTATTTGTGAGCTGACTCTAGTGATGATGGCTTAGGAAACCAGCTAAAAATGCCCTGTTGCGTCCAACAGAGATGAAAAGATTTAGTCTGTTGGACGCGCTCCTCTGACCCTCCAAGATTGTTGACAGCTATTAGTGGTAAATGGGGGGTGGGGGAGAGTAGTCAACACACATCGCAAAAAAGGCATCTCATCCTCACAAAATAATATAGGCTTCAGAGATGGCAAAGAAAGCTTTACGTAGAGTTGTTTGTATCAGTGAAATTCTTCTCTTCCCTGGAGTTCTGTGTCATTTGTTCCCAGACTGTGATTCTGGTTTTCAAAGTTCTAAGGGCTCTCAAGTGGTGGAAGTGGAGGTTTTCAATTTATTCACAGTGATGGAGTTTGAGAAAGTTGGTTGAACATCGTTCACTTGTTATTAATAGAAATGTTTAAATGTAACTGAAATGTTGAATATCTTTACTTTTTGTCTAGGACTTTATTAACACAGAAAGATCACACACTGACCAGAAACCCTGGGAACTGTAAATGTTTAATAAAATCATGAAAGTAAACTAAGAACAATTTATGTGGCAAAATGTTTCATAACTTAGTTTTATGGGAAAAACAGTAAAGGTTTTTCTTTCAATTTTTATTTTTTAAAATTTGTTTTCTTATTTGGAGGAGAATAGTGTTGGGACCTGAGTTGGAATCCCAGTTCCAACACTTATCAATTAACTGTACGACCTTGGAAAAAATAACCTGATTTCTCTGGCTTCAATTCTCTCATCTGTGAAATGGGAAATAAAAATAGTACCTGTCTCAGAATTGTACTGAGGATTCTATTAATAAATGTAGAGTGCTTAGGACAGTTCCTGGCGTGTAGCAAGCACACTATAACTATTATTTATTGAGTATTTATTTGTGTGGTAAGCACGTTGGAACACAGTACAACAGGGATTTGGGGCACGTTATTAACGTCTCCTGAGACTTAATTTCCTCATCTGTAAAAGGAGGATAGCAATAGCGTCTTCTATTTTCATAGGTAGGATTGCATGAAAATTAAATGAATTAATTCACATGAAGCCTTTAGAACATTGCTGGTGTTGTTGTTAGCATCCAGTAAATGTGAGCCCCGCAGTTTACATACTTTAAGTCATTTGTCACAGCAGCCCTGTAACTACACACACACACTTTTTGGTGGCAGTGTTGTTAAACAGCTGAGACAGAGACAAGGTGAGAAATGTTAGATAACCTGCTCAAGGTTGCACTGTTAGAATCTGAACTCAGGTCTTAAGTACAAAAATCAGAAATAACTGACCTATAGACCTGTGTTGCGTTCTTGTAGCTCTTTTTGGTTTTGAAAATGTTGTGTGTCTAATGTTTTGTGATTAATGCAGATATTTAATTTCAAGTGTGTTTTGTGTAACTACCATACTCTTTCTCACAAAAGCCCTAATGAATGCCTGACTTTTTATGTAATTTAATTTAGCATTTGTTCCTAGTGTGGAGGACTTAAATTCTTTATTTTACAAAAATGTGTGTTCCTCAAGGTACCTTTCAGAGCTTTATATGTCCAAGAAGCTAATTGAACATATAGGGAGTGTGTGCAGTTCCCTTAATGCACATCATACTGTTCTGGGAAAAGTTGATTCTGAATTTTTGTTTTCTGGTTGAGGGAGTAATAGCCTTTGTAGAAAATGCTGAAACACCAGTTGCCCTGTAATGCCCATGGGTGAAAAACGCTTGGAGGGGAACATATATAGGGTGATGGGTTTTTCTCCTTTCCACATTTTCTTTATTGCTGTTTTATAATTTAAAATAAATGTATTAAAAATAATTCCTGGAGTTAGAAGGTACAGAATGGACTACCTTTAGCTATTTCTCTCACTAGATTTAAAAAAGAGTCTTTACAAGGTTGTACGGTATTTACATCTACAAAGAGAAAATTGAGGCTGTCTCTCTTCTTCATCATTATTCTTTGATGCCCTCATGTCGTGTTTACCGTTAGTAAATACAATAAGTAGCCGTCTGCTTTGGGTACCTACTGCAGGCTTAATTGCAGAAGGCGGTCTGGAAGGTTTATGAAGTGCCCTGTGCTGTGCGGAGTTTGTGCTCAACACACACTTTCTACTTTCCCGTGAGTGGTGGGATGCTCAAAGGACACAGGGCCTCCAGAGACCTAGCTGAACGTGGTGTGGTAGTAAGCAGTGCTTCTTTATTTATGTCTTTTAATTTTATTCTTTCTTTCTTTTTTCCTTCATGTTTACTCTTCTTATTCATTCTTGGGTTTTTCATGAGAAAGATCAGAGGCCTTGAATTTACTGGTAGGAGGAGCTTGATTTTGGTACATGATTTAGCCAGTGCTCTTCCATCTTTGAGGGAACAGAATATCAGAAAAATGTAGCAGAATAATTCTTTCTAGATTCTCAGAACCCATACGGACTGCTTGAGTGGAAGCACTCAGGCTTTCATGAGATCGTCTAGCTTTGAGACACATATCTGACTCTGCTTTTTTCCACTACTGAAGATATTAATGAAAGTCCAAATGTAAGTTGAAGTTTCTTCCCAAACATTTTCTTTCTAAAAGTAGTAGGTATTGTCCTTAAACACCTGGTTCTTCCATTAATACTCATTTTGAATTACTTTTTCTGTTGTTATGCATTTTTTAAAATGGGTTTTATTTTTTAGAGCAGTTTCAGGTTCACAGCAGAACTTGAGTGGAAAGTATAGAGAATGAACTCCCATGGCTCCCCTCCCTGCCACACACAGCTTATCCTGCTACCAGTATCCCTCACCAGAGTGGTACCTTTGTTATAATTGAAGAACCTACATTGACACATTGTTATCATCCATAGTTCATAGTTTACATTAGCATTGAACCTTCTGTGGGTTTTGACAAATGTGTAATGACATTTATACACCATTGTAGTATCATAGAGAATAGTTGCACTGACCTAGAAAATCCCCTGTGTTCTTCCTATTCGTCCCTTCTCCCCTCCCCTGTAACCCTGGGCAACCACTGATGTTTTTACTGTCTCCATAGTTTTGCCTTTTCAGAATGTCACATAGTTGAAATCATACAATATGTAGCCTTTTCAAACGGGCTTCTTTTACTTAGTAGTCTGCATTTAAGTTTTCTCCATGTCTTTTCATGGCTTGATAGCTCATTTCTTCTTAGTGCTGAATAATTAATATTCCATTGTCTGGATGTACCACAGTTTATCCATTCATCTACTAAAGGACTTCTTGGTTGTTTTCAAGTTTTGGCAATTATGAGTAAGGCTGCTGTAAACATCTGTGTGCAGGTGGATGTAAGTTTTCACCTCATTTGGATAAATACCAGGGGGCATGATGGCTGGATTATTTGGTGAGAGTATGTTTAGCTTTGTAAGAAGTCACCAGATTGTCTTCTAAAGCAGCTGTACCGTTTTGCGTTCACACCACCAGGGAATGAGAGTTCCTGTTGCTCCGCATCCTTGTCAGCATTCGATGTGGTCAGTGTTTTGGATTTTGGTCATTCTGATAAGTATATTCTAATAGTGGTATCTCATTGTTGTTTTAAATTGCATTTCCTTGATGATATATGATGTAGAGTATCGTTTCATATACTTATTTGTCATCTGTATATCTTTTCTGTGAGTTGTCTGTTCAGGTCTTTGGCCCATTTTCTAATAGGATTCTTTTCTTACTGTTGAGTTTTAAGAGTTCTTTATATATTTTGGGTAACAGTCCTTTTTCAGATATGCCTTTTCCAGATATTTTGTCTCAGTCTGTGGCTTGTCTTCTCATTCTCTTGAGAATTAATTTATTTTGCATAAGAAATTATTGCTTGGATACATATGGAAAACGCTTAATCAGTGCCAGTTTTGTATGCTTATAGAGATTACTTGATTGATTTGACTGGAAAGTTTTAAAGTAATTAAACACATTTGGTAGGATTTCCCAGGTGGTCCAGTGGTTAAGACTCTGCCCTTCATATGTATAGCTGCTTCACTTTGTTATACAGCAGAAACTAACACACCATTGTAAAGCAATTATACCCCAATAAAGATGTTAAAAAAAGAAGAAAAAAGAAAAGACTCTGCTCTTCACTGCAGGGGGCGCCGCTTTGATTCCTGGTCAGGGAACTAAGATCCTGCATGCTGTGCAGTGTGGCCAAAAAAGAAAAAAGGAAAACCCCCCAAAACACATTTACTAATTATTCCTAGGTATATGACAAGTGTGAATAGGCCTTGTAAAGGTCACTGGATGAGCCGTGTATAAGAGCAATATATAAGTTTGTGGTAATTACAGACAGATACTTGTGGGCCAAATGAGATAGAGCACTGTCCCAATGTGATATAAATGAATACTAGGATGTTTGGTTAAAATTTCCGGACTACATTTCGTAAGACATCAGAGAGTGCTGTTTCTCAAACTGCAGTGGTGGGAGTAGAGCTGACGTGCTCTGGAATACTGTGTTACATGACTAAGAAGGTGGCTTTAGTGACAATGGTGACAAAGATGCATGTGGAAGCTGGAATGAAATGGTTTTATAATATGTTACAGAAAATAATGATTATGTTTAGAGTGCTTTTTTTTGTTTATTTCTTTGTTTCCAAATTATTTTTATCATTACCCCTTACTTGAGGTTACCTCTTCTTTGCCATTGCATGATCTTGACTTATATGGCATATTCCAGGAATTTCTGTCTCACTAGATAGTGGGAGATTATGATTAATGAAGTCTTGCATGTGGGATGTTACCTGCTTGCAAGTAGACCAGCTGTCACTAGGAAAATTGATGGGGAGGTAGAGCATTAAATCCCTGTCCTACACTTCGTTTTTTAAGTCTCATTTTGAAATGTTAATTTTTTTCATTAAGATACCCTTTGGGGAAAGCTAAATTGTTGAAGCAAACATTTAACTGTACTTTTGTGGATGTATAGGATATTGTACCTGTGGATGCCTCTTACGAAGTGAAAGAACTGTATGTGCCAGAAAATAAACTTCATTTGGCAAAAACAGATGCAGAAACATTACCAGCGTTGAAAATTAATAAAGTGAGTGCTTTGTTCCTTTTCCTACTGAGTGATTTAACCTTGTGTATAGTGGTCAGTCTATAGAATTTGTGATTTTATTTTTGTGTTTGAGGGTGTGGGTGATAGTGGTAGTTGTGTATATCACAATTCCCCAGGGATGGGAAATATGTTTAATTTGTAAAACCATATTTCCAAATTACCATGGCTTTGATTTCATTTTAGTCATAACATTTATTTATTATGAAATATCAAAGAACAAAGATGATGTAAGATTTTTAGGCTTATCAGAAGGAATGGGTTCTAAAAGGTTAAAAACCTTTAATAATTAAATAATAATTTAAAAAATGCACATTTTTTCCCTTTAAACATGTTTCCTAATCCCTTGTCAAAACCCTGACTTTCCCTTTCTTATATCGTGAAGAATAATTCTGCTGTGTATGTTAGCTCTAATAATAGCATTAGGTGTTTTTCCCAATAAAAAACTGCTTAGTTAAACTAGATATGACAATGGTGACTATAGTTTGTCACTTTCAAATCTTAGAGAATTTTAAATTGTGTCATTCAGATATACTTTAAAAATGGAGAGATTTAGGAATAAGAACGTGGACCGGGACTAGAATTTCCCAGCCTTTCTTTTAATATAGTTAAAATCCCGGACACCCAGGGAGGTGCCAAATGTGCAAGTAAGGAGAAAGAAAAATAACCCCCCAAGCCTTCTGAGGTCGGAGGAAGACTCTTCAAAGACTTACTCACATTCCTGATAGGAGTATATTATCTAGGTGATTTGTGTGATTGGGTTTCTGACCAGAAGCTAAGACATGCTGCAGGGGGGCAGAGAGAGGGAGAGTTGGAGAGCAGAGGCACTCAAAGCTGACTTTGCAAAGGCACAATAGATTTTGTCACTGACAGACTGTGCATCAAATGAACGAACACACACACACACACACACACACACACACACACACACACACACACGGCAGGGAGGAGGGAAGGGGAGAGAGAGAGAGAACGAAACTGAGAATGAATGCATATGAATCCAGGTCAGTTAGACTCAATAACCCAGAAAAACAGCTGCCTTTTCTAAATGTGATCTTGTTTTCAATACGGTAGTTTGTTCTTTGCACAGCAGTATGCAAAGTAATTAATTAAAAAAATTAGGTTACATCATATAATGTATGCTAGGCTGCCATAACAAATACCATACCCTGGATGGCTTAAACAACAGAAATTTATTTTCCCATAGTTCAGTAAGTTAGAAAGTCCAAGGTCCACGTGCTGGCTGATTTGGTTCCTGGCGAGGCTCCCTTGCTGACTTGCTGTCAGACGCCTTCTCACCTTATCCTCACAGGGTGTCCGTGGGAGCTCTGGTGTCTCTTTCTCTTATGAGGGCACCAGACCTGTTGGGTTGGGACCCACCCTTTAGACCTCATTTATTCTTTATCACCTCTTCAGGGCCCTGTCTTCAAATACATTCACATTGGGGGTTAGGGCTTCAACATATTTTCAGGGGGACATAAACATTCAGTCCATAATAGATACCATCTAGAATTAGATTCCAATAGAGAAGAATAGTGGCCATTGTCAAAGGTTTAGGAAAAATTAGTAAGAGGAGAACTTGAAAGTGAAACAATTTGGTGCACGAATATAATTTTTTCCTGTGAATTGAAGGAGGGGAATGCTTTACCATTATTTGATTTTTCAGTGGAACATGCCAACCTAATACTTTGGGTATACATGGTAAGTCACATCATAATGCACACCTCTTGGCCAGGTGCTTTATCTTTTCTCATATGAGAATCACTGCTCCGTGTATGTGTATATATATATATATATATATATATATATATATATACACACACACACACACACAGTTAAAAAATGAGCATATCCAGCTTGCGTTAATTCATCAATTCTTTAATATTCTGATGGGATCTACTAGAAATCTTAAAGTTCAAGAAATAATATAGTGTTTGTAAAATGAAGGGTACTCTGTCATTGGTGAGGGATTTTTTTTTTGGTAAATATTTTATCTAAAGTTTGTTTTAGTTCAGGACAGTGGTTGTCAGAGTGTAGTTTCCAGACCATCATTGTTAGCATTTTCTGGGCACCTGTTAAAAATACAAATCCTTGTGCCACAGCAAACTAGCTAAATCAGAAACTGGGGGGAGTGGAGCAGTCTTCATTTAACAAGCCTTCCAGAGGTTTCTTAATACATATTAAAGTTTGAGGACCACTGGTTTAGGAGATGCTATTCTTATGGGAAGCCTAATGTTATTCAGATTTATTAAGAAAAATACATACTTTCCTAGTGACCTTATTGTTTATTAGATTTGTAAAATCTATAAACATTCTTGAGAAGTTCGTTTCCATTGCTTTCAAAATTAAACTCCAAAAAGCCATTAATGCTTTTGTTCATAAGTACATGAAATAAAGCATTTTTCTTTACTGTCTCATTTACTAGGTGGATATGCAGTGGGTGCAGGTTTTGGCAGAAGGTTGGGCAACCCCGCTGAATGGCTTTATGAGAGAGAGGGAGTACTTGCAGTGTCTTCATTTCGATTGTCTTCTGGATGGTAAGACATTTAAAAATATTCAAGTACATTGAGTATGGAAAAGAAAGCACACAGTTGCAGGGATTCGTCACTATTTATAGAGAGTACTGGTAACATCTTAACGGAGATAGCACTTAAAGACTAAATTATATCAGTACTGAATATTTTAAACGTATCATGAGATCTTGCCATTTTTAGTTTTCTTGATTGTGACTTATTGCAGGGGGAGAAGGACAACCTGGGGATTAAGGCTGAAAATGGATTTAAAAAACAAATACAGTTTCCCTATGCCATATCTACCTGATCACGGTAAAAAGCCTCTCCCCAGGAAGTGTACATACTTACTAATTGTGCTGTGCTGAAGCCCATGCTTGCTTAAGCCGGGTGTTCTAACAAGGAATCAGGGAGTCACAACTTAAGGAGTCCTGAAATAGGTGGTTAAAAGGATGGTTCTTCCTACTCTTTTAAAACACTAAAAAAAAAAAAAAATTGCCAAAGAAATTGATATTTAGGGTATTGTAATTACATTCCAGCTACCTTAAACTTTGTATATTGTTGGTAAGATTACTACAATAAAGAAAATATTGCTAAATGTTAAAGAACTATGCGGTATGATCCAGCAATTCCACTTCTGGGTATTTATGTGAAGAAAACAAAAACACTAACTAGAGAAGATATATGTTCACATGTGTTCATTGCAACATTATTTACAATTGCCAAGATATGGAAGCAACCTAAGTGCCCATCAATAGGTGAATGGATAAAGAAGATGCGGTGTGTATATATATATACACATATATATATATATATATACACACACACACACACACACACACAATGGAATACTATGCAGCCATAAAAAACAATTAACTTTTGCCATTTGCTGCAACATGGATGGACCTGAAGGGTATTATGCTAAGTGGAATAAGTCAAACAGAGAAAGATAGATACCATATGATTTCACTTATATGTGGAATTTAAAAAACAAAACAAAAGAACAAACAAAACAAAAGAACAAACAAAACAAAAACAGACTTGTAGATACAGGGAACAAACTGGTGGTTGCCAGAAGGGGGTGGGGGTAGGCTAAATAGGTGAAGGGGATTAAGAGGTGTATAAACTTCCAGTTATAAAATAAATAAGTCACAGGTATATAATATACAGCATAAGGAATAATATGGTAATAGTTTTGTATGGTGACAGATGGTTACTAGACTTATCATGGTGATCATTTCTTAATATGTTTAAATGTTGAATCACTAGGCTGTACATCCGAACATAATATTGTACGTCCACTATAATACTTAGCTTTTAAAAAAAAGTCATAGAACCCTGCAAAGTTGCGACCACGTTCTTCTGTGTTATAACTTCTTTTGACTGCGGAGTAAAATAGATACTAGAAAATGTAATTCCTACTCAATGTTCTCAAGAACCTTTAACATAAGAATTAAATTATACTTCTTGATTTTCTTCCTTGGAAATAATGGTAAAGTCTTTGTGGACTGCCTCCTTAGTTATGACTTAGTCTTGGGTGTGGTGTAAATCTACCTATTAACTTTCCATTTTGAACTCCACCTTACGGTGGTAGTTTTAAAACAACCAAACTGTTATCATGGATTTTGTTGACGTCTTTTGCCCAAAGAAGGCATGCCATGATTTCCCAAAAAGTGTGGTTTCTCTTTGATAACGTAAATAATATCCACATATGAATCTGAGAGTGTATTTTATTTTTCTAACTTGCGCATGACGAATAGGAAAGAAAAAGACACTTTCAGAGCTTGAAAGGTTGGGAACTGAGAATGTGCTTTTGGTCTCACTGGCAACATATTTTGCTTTAAATGGAGCCACTGATTATTTACTGCCTTTGTTTCCTGACCAGTGATAGCTGGCATCAGTTCCATTCTGATTAAAAAACAAAAAACTTTTTGAGTGTTTTCGTCTTCCTCTCTCAAGGATATCCAGGTATACCAAGTATACTCAAGTTACTTAACCAACTTGCCACTCAAAATGTAGTTGTCAGCGGTATCAGTTATAATATTTTTCCTGTAAAGGCCCTGAAGCATAATTCTTTGTCTTACTCATATATTCTTGGTGATGTTAGGCTTAACCAGCTGATTCTTCCTTACTCAACAGTTGCTTAAACTTCTGCGCCTCTTCCCCCTAAAGACAGTTTCATGAGTGGTTGTGAGGAGTATTGCTGCACACAGTGTTGATGTTCTTAATTTTTGCTGTTTTGTTTTGTTTTCAACTCTGGGTTTGTTGCTTGTTCTCTCCCTGCTTTTCTGTGCCAGGTACCAGTGGAACACTGTCACTGGAGCAATAAATCTTTTATTATTTGAAGAATGTCTACTGAAGTGTGAAAGGTAGATGTCAGGCCCGCTGAGTAATGCAAGCTGTGTGCTTTATGTTCTTTTGTGCCCTGCAGGGGGTGTCATTAACTTGTCAGTACCGATAGTTCTGACAGCTACTCAGGAAGATAAAGAGAGGCTGGACGGCTGCACGGCTTTTGCTCTGATGTACGAGGGCCGCCGCGTGGCTATTCTTCGCAATCCAGAGTTTTTTGAGCACAGGAAGGAGGAGCGCTGTGCCAGGCAGTGGGGAACAACGTGCAAGAACCACCCCTACATCAAGGTCCTGAGTAAACCTTGCCGCATTTTATCTTGATTTGCCAATAATGTTTGTGCTGAAATGTGAGGCATTACCTCTATATCAACTATGCCATTGGAACTGTTAATATTTTGCAGAATCAAGGCTGGAACTTAGTGTGAACTTTTAAATAAACTAAGCGAAGGAGTTCCCTGGCAGTCCAGTAGTTAGACTCAGCGCTTTCACTGCCAGGGCCCTGATTGGACCCCTGGTCGGGGAACTAAGATCCTGCAAGCTGCATGGTGCAGCAAAAAAAAAAAAAAAGAAAGAAAGAAAAGAAACTAAGTGAAATTTTAGTAGCTTTACCTAGAAACTTTATATAGCAGCTGTTTAGATCATGGAAGTGTGTTCAATTTCATTTCATTGTCTTACGTAGGACAAAAAAGTGATAAACTTAAAAAGCAGGCAAATATATTTTTATAAAATAAAGAGGTTGAACTAACGGTGTCAGACATTCCTTCAGCATTAAAATTCTACAGTTATGAATAACAAATAACATAGTTTACAAACCATGCTTATGTAAATTTTTTGAACCACACAGCAGACCTATAGGATGGGTGGCATTTCCATCTTACACATGGAGAAATTGAGACTTTATGGGGGATATATGTTCTTGGCCAAAGTTAGGCAGCTTATGGTTGGGATGAGGGTCTGATTTGAATCCAGGACCTTGGGCTTTAAAGCCATCTTCCATAATCCTTAGCAGAAAGTCATTATTGGCTTATGTAGAGCTTCCCGTACTCTGTAATCCCTGCCACTAGGGAGTACTTTTTGTATGAATTCATTGGAGGAGACATTTTTTAATCACTGAACATATGTGAATGCTGTTTATATTGTGTGCCATTTATTTAGAGCAGTCTGTAAGACTTCTCAGGTTAGTTAGTACTTGGTGTGCAGCCTTGAGGAACCAATAGGATTTGGAGAGGAGGGAGCTGTAAGAAACGGCTTCCCAGGTTTCTGCGGCAGGGGGAGCAAAGACTCGGTGCATTTGAGAGAATTGGTGGTTCGAGTGGGAGAGAGGACCTTGGGCTTCAGTTTCTACTCCAAGGTGTTAAAATTTTGTTCAGTCATAATAACAATTTACATGTATTTATGCTTTTCAGCCACGTTTCTGCTTTTCAGTCCTTACAGTGACCCTTAGAAGTAGACAGGGTTATTTTCTTTATTCTGAGGAGTCTTAGAGTGGGTTCAACTTGCCCAGAGCTGCAGAGGTACCTGTGAGGTGTCAGGATTAGAGTCTGTCTTAGGTCTTCTGTGCTCTTTCCCCTATGCTGCTCTGCCTTCCTAGGAACAGAGAGGTGGCAGGCAGATTTGACAGGGTCACAACCGACGTGGTGATTTAGGAAGCCAGCTGGGTGGTCTAGAGCAGGGTGTCCCTCTTCCAGCCCCATGCCCCCCGGTACCAGCCATGCCCTCCCGGTCTCCTGGCTGGAGTCCAGCTTCCTGTCATACCCATTGAAATCCATTCTCCTTAGTGCAGCCAGAGTGAGTCTTTTAAAAATATAGATCTGAACATATCACTGCTCCCTTTAAAACTCTCCAGTGGCTTCTCATTGTAATCAGAATAAAACCTGTGAGGCCCTGTGGGATCCGGCCCTGGCCTTCTTCCACCATTTCTTCCACTACCGCTGCCCCTCTCCTTGCTTTGGCCTTTCTGACCTTCTAGCCACATTAGCTTTCTTTCTGTTCCTCAAAGACAGAAATGTGTTTCTACGCCAGGACTTTGCAGTTGGTGTCCCTCTGCATGAACTACTTTACCTCTGTGACGAGTTCCTTTTCATCATCTCCGGTTAAATGTCACCTTCCTCAGAGAGGCATTTACTAACTCCTTTCTCTTAAATGCCATTCACTCTACTCCCTGGACACTGTGTTCCAGTGCCCTGTTTGTTTTCTCTGCAACGTTTATTGATCACTAGCTGATAGTTCTCTGGTTTCTCCTCTGTCTTGCCCACTAAAATATAAGCTCCATTGGAGTAAGATCTTTCTCTCTCGTTTTCTGCTGTATTTCCCAGTGCCTAGCACAGGCCCTGACACATACCAGTGCTCAGTGAATATTTGTTGAATGAGTGGTTTGGTGGATGGATAGAGACCTACTAGTGAGGGAGACCAGGCAGGAAGTGACTACGCAGTTGAGGTGCATTGTTAGCAGGTAAGTTGAAGCCGTGGGGGAAGAGCTTGAGCTGCATTGCAAAAATGGATGGATCCTAGAGGGTATATCTTCTCCTCTCAGATGCAGAGAAAGGACACGAGTGGAGCCGAAAGAAATTTGA
Source organism: Lagenorhynchus albirostris (assembly GCF_949774975.1). Classification (NCBI taxonomy): domain Eukaryota; kingdom Metazoa; phylum Chordata; class Mammalia; order Artiodactyla; family Delphinidae; genus Lagenorhynchus; species Lagenorhynchus albirostris. The sequence goes on along the minus strand of NC_083098.1, from coordinate 116,551,855 downwards.
GGTGGTGTGGAGATTGGAAGGCAAGAATTTGTGTTCAGCTCCATCATCAATACTTTAATTGCTCAAAAGTTTAGGATTGGAGAACACAAGAGGGCGGGGTGACCCAGGCTCACACACTTTTCTGTTAATCAACATACAACAGCAATGAAAAGAATGTTTTGGTTGCTTAAAAAAGTCGTAATTATTCATTTTGATTTTGTTTGCGTTTCATATGCAAATATAACAGCTGCGTCACAAATCCTTTGCAAAATTATAAAATCTATTCTAATTCTACAGCATCTCTAATGCCAGTTCAGTTGATAAACCAAACAGATTTACCATTGACCTTAAGATGAGAGTAGTTTACAGGTATATTTAGCTTGTATGAGAGAAATGTTCTTACTTATTTTGATATTGGTTCCTGTTAAAAAAAAATGATCTCCTTTCTCTTGCCATTAGATGGTTATGGAACAAGGAGATTGGCTGATTGGAGGAGATCTTCAAGTCTTGGACCGAATTTATTGGAATGATGGTCTTGATCAGTACCGTCTTACTCCTACTGAGCTAAAGCAGAAGTTTAAAGATATGAATGCAGGTAAGACGTGGACCTAATTATCTAACATGGGATTACTTGGAGTTTCTCCTTGATGGGGAGGTTCTTGAAGATTTTTTCCAATGCTTGCTAAAATGTAAGACAGAATGAGGAGTAAAGATAAATTTAGCAATGGAATATGTAAGGAAAGGTAGTCAATCTGAATCACCCTATGTAGTTCACTCATATCAATGTGCTTTATATCCCAGAATGTCTTATTGGAGTGGAATGTACCACTGCAGAAAATAATAGCACAACAGTATCACATTTGCTATTCATCGAGCAAGTGTTTGTTTCGCATCTTGATATGCCAGAGTACCAAGTGCTGAGGATTCATAAATAAATAAGACAGGAGTTTATGGTGTAGAAGAGAGAGACTGTCAACAAATAACAGAAAAAGTTCTTGAAGAGTAGGTTAATCATGATTTCAGATTTCTGGATTAGGAGGAAATGGAGCAGTAAATATAGAGAGTTTGTGGAAACTGTTCTTTATATACTGTCTTAGAAAGTGCCCCAGGACAGGGATTTTTATATTAGACATCTGTGGTTAGCAGATCTTTCACACAGAAGTAGGTGAATGATGTGTTTACGCGGGTGCGCCCACACTTGCAAATTCCGGGGGCCTGCCACAGCATTCGCTGTAGATTTTAGGAGGCTGTTTTTTAAGGTCTGAAGAATTTGAAGCCTCCTACAATCGTGCTGCTAGTGAATTCTCACCCACTACAGAAATGGTTAAACACTAAGCATTGGTGCTGCTTTTTAAAATATCTTCTGGGTACAAATTGAGGAGATGTGGCCGAGAAAAGTCAGGTGGGTATGGATGCCTTTTAAGGGACTACCTGGCCACCCAGCCGTATTTATTAAGCAGAAGCCCGCCTTCCCAAGTGACTCCAGGATCTGGGCAAGAGCTCCCATTTCATCAGTTGTGTTTAGGTCCTGTGACCTCTCAGATCCTTGGTAGTCATTCAGAGTCCTGTGTGCACACTGCCCCCTACTTTACCACTTAGAAGTTACGTGGTTGTGGGGAAAGGGGTTTCCTCTCTACGGCTCAGTTCCCTAGTTGTACAAATGAGGACAGTGATGGTACCTGACACATAGGTTTTTATTTTTAAAAAGTGAAATGAACTAAGATGCTTAGGCACCGTAACAGTACCTGGCACACAGCAAGAGGTTAAGGTGTCACTATTTCTGTTACGTGAGTTGGAAGCTAGTTTTACCAGTAAGTAAAGGGCATACAAGTAAAGGGAAGAGAAAGAGTATCTGTTTTTTCTTAAGCTGTGTCGTAATTAGCTGATACTTGAAATGATGTGAAAGGGATCAAACACTGGAGGCCCGAGATGGACACACACTCTTCAGAGCTCCACAGTCCCCACCAGCCTACCTTGTTCATGCACACCTTTTGCTTGGCCCCCTTACGGTATTTGATCGTGTGGTGCCCTGTTCCTCCTTCCGAATTTTATTCCTCTCCTCTGAATTTGAAGCACATATTTGGCTTAAACTACTTGTGCAGGAATTTCTCCGAATATTACACTCGGCGCTTGCTTATACAGCCGCTTGTTTTCTTCTTTCTTGCTATCACATTTTGGGCCCAGTCGTGGAGGACTGTGTCATGAACTGTATCATGACTGCTGTAAGTCAGTGATGGTGCCGCATTCTCTTTTGTCACTGTGTGACTTAAAGGTCCGTGTGTAAGTCAGTTTTGACCTTTGAGATGTAAGCAAGTGGGGCTTCTGGGAAAGGTTTTCCTTCCTGAAAAGAAACTGGCTTAGAACAAAAAGTTATCCTTTCCCATCCTTCCTCTTCCTCCTGCTTTGGATGCTGTCATGTAAGGGTGCAGTGTTTGGAGCTCTGGTAGCCATTTTGTACCATGAGAATCCATAAGAATCTTATACTGTTTGAGTTTCTGATCCAGCCCTTGGGTCCTCTGTATCCAGATTTGTTATTCAAAGACCTAATGCATGTTTGAGTTGTATAAGACACTTCTAGTTGGGTCTTTGTTGATTTCCATCCAGAAACATCTGATAGTTTAATATGTGTAGACTTCTCTCTTTTTTTCTGGTGAACAGGACATGTTTCACTGAGGACTTGCTGAGACCGCCTTGCTTACTTTAATTTGTTTTCAAAATAATTTATATCTGGAATTCGTGTTACTAAATAAATTTTTAGCACTGTTGAGGGATCTTATCAAGAAATTATCATTCATAATCCAAGACTTTATATTACGTCTGTTTTACATTCTTCCTTGCGTACCAAACATTTTAAATCATTTAGAGGATTTGTTGCATAATGAGTGATTGCAACTTTGTTTAGAGTAGCTGAGAGCTGGTTATTAGCCTTAAATCCAGCAAAAAAGATGATGGAGTGTTATATTGTTTACTTTTCCATTTTAGACTAAGGCAAATAAGCAACAGACTGAGGAGGTCCCTTTATAGTTCTTATTCAACTCTTTCTGGAAGCCAATAACAAGTCATCTACTCTTGTGTACAAATCATAGTTCAAGGGAGGGAAAACAGGGAATATTTTTTTTTCTTTTACTTAGGGTTTCTATTCTTACCTCTCCCTCCTTCTCCTTCCCTCGTCTTAGGGAATATTAGGTAATCTTTGATTACCCTGTGTGGGTTGTTGTCCTGTGCACATTGATATGATCAGTTTTGCTGTTTCTAGACCATTCTGTAGCTGGAAGGATTGAGAGGTCTTTAATACCCACGTCAGTGATTGCAAGGTGACACGGTTCCAGATGGCAAGTTCTTTGAATCACCGATGATTGACCACTATCCTGGAAAGAAAGACTGAATTTCACTTAAGCCAAGTAAGAGCCAGTCAGTGTTTATTACACACAGGGTACTGGTGTCCTGCTGGGTTACAAAGGGAAACGCTGACATCATTTCTCTCAAGCTAGTATGTGGTAGCACAGTGTTGAATACATCTGAGAAAGCTTTGTCGAGTTGTTGAACCACAGACTGTATTTTAAATGAATGAGACGGTAGATGGATATATTAGGCTAAGTGGGGAACAACAGATGCCTGAGAAAGCTGAGGTGGAAGCAGATAGTTTGCCTCTGAAGGCACTGGGCTTTCTTGCCTGTATGTGGCAGTGGGCTGGAGATGCTGTAATCTGAGATTGGGTGACGGAGCCTCTTGTCAGTCAGGTCAAGGCCCACTCAGATGAGGCTATGAACATTATCTGACAACGTGAGTGTTTAAAGATGGGCGGTCAGGGCTGAGGGAACCGCCAAAGAATGATGAGGCATCCGGGGACTAGCAATTTGGGGTAGTATGACCATTCCTGCAGGGCGTCGGAAGGCAGCGTTGTTCCTGAAGTGGGATAAGAGGAGCTGGAGCTGTGGCAAGGGGCTGCCAGGCAGGAGCTAGTTGTCCGGGGTGTAGACCCCGCTGGGATCCCAGCGCTGAAGCAGGATGCAACTGGGGCGAGACTTCTGTCCTCCGTCCTCTGGTTGCCTACTGGTGTCTCCCGTATGGAGGCAGGAGTACAGCACTCCCACCCCCAAACACGCACACACATGCACATGTACACACATGCACATGTGCACACGCGCACAGAGGCACGAGACAGGACTGGACAGGAAGGGGAGTGGAGAACAGGCAGTACAGTGTCCAGCTGGCAAAAAAGCTTTATTTCCAACATTATTTTTCACTTTAATTTGAAAGCATTTCTAGTCCTGAGAAAGAGAAACAACTTGCTGCCGTATTATGGGGTATGAGAGTGCCTGTTGGTGAAAAATTCTAGTCTATTCATATTTACTCAAGTAGCCTAGCCCTCTCTTGTTGATTTCTTTTCCCCCCTCATGAGCAGTTTAAGTAAAAGAAATGACAGTCCCGAGGGAGGAGGGGGATCAAACTCTTTCTCATTTCCAGCTCTCTTCAAAAAACTCCCACAGAAACATAGCGTGCGTGCACCCCAGCCTGCCTCCCAGCAACGCTAGAGTGGTTGTCAGGACCCTCTTGTTCAGCTACTGTATTGATTTGGGGAAAATCAGAAATGCCTGTACTTAGAGCTTTGGGGTAAAGTGGCAGATAATAGAGCTTGCGTAGGACTGCAAGAGAAGACTTATTAATTACTGCTGTATGCAGGCCAGTTTTCAGAGAAGTTGAAAGGAAGACAACAGGCGGATGTTGTAATTCTGGGTCTAGTGGTTGGCATGCAGGCCGGGGCTCTGCCTGTGGGCTGAGCAGCGAAGCGCAGGTCTGAGAAATCTGGGGGAAGGAGTTAGCAGCGCTCCCCTGCTGACCAGCTCATTCCTTGCCCACAGCTGCCCCCTGCTGGGGAGCTGCAGTTGTCCCTGGACCCCTCGCTGAGAAAGTGCAGCACAGGGGTCCAGCCCAGGTGTTTGTACTGTGCCACATCAAGGTTCCGTGGCCGTGGCGCTAGATTAGGCAGCCTGTGTCCTGCACGTATTCTGGGGGTCAGGGCCCAGGCTCCTCCCACCACCAGAAAACACTCACGGTTGCCATTCCTTCCCCTGTCAGAAATCAGCGCATCCTGAGAAGAACCTTCTTCACTGTCTTCTTCCCCTTCCGTCTGCTGGAGGGAAAGGGATCAGACCGTACTTGTTAACATGGTGTGTTGGCTCCTGGACTGGATGGTGTCGAATCTGGAGGAGAGGGAGAGAAACTGTAGTCCGGGGCTCTTCCTTTACTTAGACATGAGGTATAGGAGAAGGTGCAGGTTTCAGCAGCTGGACCTGCTTTTGGCTTGAGATGTGAGGGTGGTAAGTGAAGGTGAAGGAATTGAGGGGTGGGGTGGTAATGAGCAGCGTCTATTGAAACATTGTTAGTAATAAGTCTCTGTAACTGATGAGTTGGAAGCTCAGGACTTAGGGATGCAGCTAACAGAAGCCATCTGTATGCACGTGGTAATTGAATCCAGGCGAAGTGGGGTAAGTTTCCTGAATGAGTACGTAAAGAAAGAATTTCCTAGGACCCAGCAATGAACTCTGTGGCTCTGAGAGGACTACAGGATGTCAGAAACAGGTGACTAGACCAAAATGGGCCAGGCAGAATATAAAATGTCATGCACATTTGATCACATCTATGTAAAAACGTGTGCGTAAGGAGAAAAACTAGGAGACTATGCAAAACCCCAAAAACAGTTATATTAAGATAGTGCATTTGGGGTGGTTTTTCCCCTCCAAGTTTTCTTCAGTGTTTCATGGTTTTTACTAAAGAGAAAGCATAAAGAGGCAGATGAAATAGAAAAGGTTGGTGCCACGGTTAACAGGCCTTGAGGCTATGAAGACAGTGGCATAGCCTTTTTTTTTTTTTTTTTTTTTTTTTTTTAATGTCAGAAGCAGCAGAGAGGTCAGGACTTTAAAACAGGAAAGTACCTTTTGGGTTTGCCAGGGGTTTCATACTCACCATGTGGCAGAGCAGGAAGGAATTAGTTGAAGGAGTGACTCCATTCCCGTTCTTTTCTTCCATCACTTTATCCTTCACATTGTCACCAGACTTAGCTTCTGAAAACAAAGATCTCATCATGTCCTCTTGGAGCTGAAGGAAGTATATTCCTTCTAACATGGATTTATTCTCTGATAAGTGAATGTTTGCTTCTCCTCCGCTGACTAGATTGTAAGCTCCTGGGGGCAGGACCAGTTTCACTGTCCCTCCAGGACAGTGTATCTAAAACAGAATTTTCATCCTGTCCCAACTCCTTTCTTCCCTGTCCCCCTGCCTGCTTTGGCTGCTGGATGGAGGCTAGATGGGGTTGCGGGGGAGACCAGTTGTCTCATGAAGCAGGGATGAAGGGCTGATGTGGGCACGGGGAGTGAAGAAAGCAGGGTTTAGTGAGGTTTAGGGAGCAGAGCGATGTGCGTGTGGAGGATGGCAGTGGTCCTCCAGAGTCTGAGGCTCTGCAGTGGGTAGTGGTGCCTGCGCTCAGAGGTCGTGGAGGAGGACCAGAGGTGCAGGAGGAGGCTGGCGGGAGGTGATTTGAGGTGCCCGTGGAGTGCTATGAGGCAGGTAGAGAGACGGTCTGGAGCTTAGAGGAGTTTCGGTCAGATGACGTAGACCTGTGAGTCAGTAACACGTAGAGCGCTGCTCAGTGACCTCAGCACCGGGGAGGGGTTTGAGGGAGCGGGCAGCGCCAGTCTCTGCCGTTGTGACCCCATTCCCACTGTGTAGGTTGTCATTGGTCAGACGAGCCTGTCTGTGTCCTGGGGGAGGAATAGATTGAGTGAGTGGGGAGAATGGAAGAGTTGGTGGATGGTTTATTTTATATGGAAAATATGGGAGCACGTTTCTGTGCCACAGTCTTCTGATTTTGCTGTCTCCCCAGTCCACCCACTGACCCTCCCCCAGCTCAGTCCCGCACAGTCTACTAGCCTAATTTTCTGGGCAACATTACTGATTAACTCACAACCTCTGTTTGGAACACAGTATGCCTCGTAACCTATCATTCAAAATTCTGCGCGATATCACGTGCTAGGCTTTGTATGCATGTTTGACAAGATGGACGATTCTGTGTCCTCAGACGCATCTGCCTTGCTGCCTCCACACTTCTGCTCACACCAGGCGTGTTGGTCGCAGTGCTCTTACTTCCATCACCCGAATTTCATTTGTCTTTCAGAGGTTGGTAAACCACAGCCTGCACGCCAAATCTGGCCCACTGCCAGTTCTTGTAAATAAAGTTTTACTGGGAAATATCCACAGTCACTTATGCATCGTCTGTGGCTGGTTTTGCACTGCTCGGCAGGATTGAGTAGTTGCAGCAGAAGCCCCATAGCCTGCAAAGCTTAAAATATTCACTCTAGCTCTTGAAGGAAAAAGTTTGTTTTTGTGCACGGCACCAGCAGCTTCACAGTGTAATTTCTGTAAATCACAATTATGGAATTCCTGGTCCTTTCCCAGGGATGGCGGCAGAAGGCTAGAAACAAATGGAAATCATAAATGTTAATATTAAATTCCAGTCATTTTGAGGATAATGTCCCATTTTCAAACACGGTTGAAACCCTGAACTTAGGTAAAGCAGTCTTAAACTAATCCATAAAGAGTTATAAGCGAAAAGACAAGTATTTTCTACCAGTTATGGTGTGACAACGGGGAATTCACTTGTCCTTTAGAAAATGGGGATGAGAATGTGAAGCATTACTGAAAGTTGCTCTAAGTATCAGTGGCCCCAGGTCCATAGTGGCCCATTATTCTTTTTCCATCCTTGATGGAAAATTGTTGGAGGAAAATATAATGGTGATGCATACTGGGTTATGTTAGTTGGGACAATACCTTGGGAATGTAAGCTTCCAGTGGATCAGGTGCTTCCATTACATTGTTCATCCGCATAAGTTCTCTAGTGGGGAAACCAGATGGTAGGGATGAAAATGCAGTCTGGAGCTACAGGCAGTTAAAGCCATTTGTGTAATTCATTGATAAATAGTTACAAGGGATTGAAAAGGCTGGAAGTTTAGGAAAGACCTGGTAATATTGGCAAGAAAAAATGGGCAGAGCAAATGATCATTGGATTTCTGAATGGAACTGATAATAAGGAAATAATTCTACCTGGAAGAAATTTTGGCAGCAAAATCCTTTATATGCTGCTAATGTAAACTTTTAATAAGTCATTCATCTTAACTTTATCTGTTAAATGTCCAGTGTGGAGCTAGATTAATTCTTTTTGGAAAGGAAACCTAGGTAGATGAATTATTAGAATCTGTGAAATACGTATATTTGAGACAGAATTTATTTATGTTTCCTTTTGCACATGCTGTTCATATAAATAATCTTGCTAAATGGCAGTTTTACAAAATCAGGTTTGACCTGATTGGAGTCTAGGAATGTAGTCATCATACACCTGAGATGTATTACCCAGGGGTCCTATTCACAGTTAGGCACCTGTTCCTGATTAAGGAAGGCGAAGGCTGCATATTGCAGCACAGAGCTAATGCACCCTCCTCTTGGAAACACTCACTGGAGGGTTGGTTCGTACTAGAGTAGACCTTGAGTCACCAGTAGAACAGTGGGTTCAATTTCCTGCCAGGAACTTTTAGATATGGTGTTTTTTTGGGTTTTTTTAATGAATTGTCTTAAGGAACTTAGATTTTTAAGGGACTGCACTGTACATCTCACCGTGCTGGGTACTTTATATTATTTTATCTTCATAACAGTAACCTTAGTATCATCCCCACTACGAAGATGTCAAAAGTGAAATTAAGTCCTTAAAGACCACAGTCCATGGTTAAAAATTGTTAGACCTGTAATTTGAACCCGTAAATATCATGTTCCAAAGCAGTGCTGCTTCTACATGTATCTTCTCTTTTAAAAATTATTAGGGAAAATTTGAAACATATGATACTTAATCTGTAAGTAGATACAATAGTGTGAATGAATCCCTATATACCTCTAACCCAAATTCAGTGGTACCAACTCTTGGCTACTCTTGTTTCACCTGTACCCCTACCTACCCCACTGCATCCCTGCATATTATTCTGAAGCAAATCTCAAACCCCATGTCATTACCATCTAAATATTTCAGAAAGTATTTCTTAAAGGTAAGGACTTTAAAAAATACAACCATGATATCACTGTTGCACCTAAATAATAATAATATCAATAGTGTCTTAATACTATCAAATATCTAGTCAGTGTTTATATTTCTGATAATTTCATAGTAGTCACATTTCTTTTTTTATAGTTTGTTTGAATCAGGATCTAAATAAAATCTACATGTTATAACCAGTTCATATGTCTCCTGTCATAATTTTTTACTTTGTTTTTTAACTTTTTATTTTGAAATAATTTTAAATTTACAGAAAAATTACACGAATAGTACCAAGAACTCCTATATATTCTTCACCCAGTTTCCATAATTAACACTATATTTCTTTGCTTTCTCATTCTCACTTTCTTTGAAAGTTGCAGACGTGATGCCTCATTACTCCTTAGTCATTTCCATATGTATTTCCTGAAGATAAGGACAGTCTCCTACCTAACCTCAGTGTGCTCATCAAACTCAGGAAAATACCATTGATAAAATACTGTCTAATCTGTGCACTTCACTCACATCATGCCACTGTCCCAATAATGTCTTTTATCACAGAACCAACAATGACAACTAAAATCTTCTCTTTGCCACCTTTCCTTCCTGGTTCAGGATGTCAGTCATGTCTCTTTCGTCTGCTTCATTCGGAACAGTCGCTGAGTCTTTGGCATTTTTGAATAGTCATGTCGTTTACTTTCTTGACTGTCTCTCAGTTTGGGTTTATCTGCTGTTTCCTCATGATTAGGTTCCAGTTACACGTTTTTATCAGGAATCCTGCAGGAAACAATGCTGGATTCTTGGGGCATCATATTTGGTGGCTCACAATTTTTTTTAAACTTTTTTTTTTTTAAGTTTTTTTTTTATAATAGTGTTTATTTATTTTTACTTGTGGACAGTTTGCTTTATTTATTTATTTATGGCTGTGTTGGGTCTTTGTTTCCGTGCGAGGGCTTTCTCTAGTTGTGGCAAGCGGGGGCCACTCTTCATCGCGGTGCGCGGGCTTCTCACTATCGCGGCTTCTCTTGTTGCGGAGCACAGGCTCCAGACGCGCAGGCTCAGTAGTTGTGGCTCACGGGCCCAGTCGCTCCGCGGCATGTGGGATCTTCCCAGACCAGGGCTTGAACCCGTGTCCCCTGCATTGGCAGGCAGACTCTCAACCACTGCGGGTGGCTCACAATTTTGATTTTGTCCTATTACAGATGAGGCTAACTTTTTCAAAGTTAACTTTTATCATTTAAGATCACGTTTACCAGGTTTTTGTGCTGTAAAGTTAACAAATTATTTTGTATGTACTAACAGGTGTTTTGGGGGAGAGATCTTGAGACTCCATAAATATCCCCTTGTCATCAAACTTTTATCTGCTAGTTTTAGCATGCTGCACATGCTACCAAATGGTGATTTTTCTAATTCCATCATTCCATCTACGTTTATTAGTTGACTTTCTACTGTAAGTTAGCGTTTCCACTTCTCCTCCATTCGTTTTTTTCATTTATTCTTTCTGGATTTACAGGTTCCTATTTTACTCGGTGATTTACAATCCATTAATATTATTATTTACTTGATATTTAGCTTGTCCTAGGTTGACCTTTGGGACCGTGTCAGACTGGTTGCTGTATCCTTTTGACAAGTCCTTGTTATTCTCTGAGCACTTCCTTTCCTTATGACACAAAAGACGTTCCAGCTCATGTACTTTCCGTGCCCTAGCCCTAGAATTGGCCATTTTGCCAAGGAACCCTGCTTTAAGTGAGGAATAGTATTTAGAAGGTAAGATTTGGGCTTTAGTTTTGCTCATTGCCACTGGGTAGTCATTGCTCGTAGGACCTTTCAGCAGACAGAACCAAGAAATGTGCATAAGCACGTACACTCACACACATTTATATCTGTTCCTGTATCTATCTGTCTATGTAGCTGAAAACCATGAGGTCACGCTGCCGTTTTCAACCCTAATCCAATACCACGCGGTCTTTTCTAACCTTTCTTCTTTTTGGTATTTTTGCCTCCTCTCCTACAGTGAGAATCCTGGCTGCCATTCTACTCAATCTATTTACTTATTTGCTCTTATTTGCTCTGTTTACGCTCCCAGGCAAATGAGCTGTCTTCTCAGCCCAGGCCCTGTTTGCCCCTACCACGCAGGCATCTCCTCGGCCCTGGGGCTACAGGCTTGTGCTGGGCCAGAGTCCTCGTACTCTCTTTCCTCCCCGTGGTGCGAGCCTGGAGCCACTCGCCCCCAACCTCTCCATCAGTGCAGTAACTCACATTAGCCCAGTAGTAGGATTTATTAATGCTTAGTAAGTGTCTCTGTTGTGCTTCAAGGCTGTTTACAAAGAATGGGCAGTACAAAGGGAAAGGAAGAGGGGGGGAGCACTAAACTTGCTGATGAGACTTAGGCCGGAATCAGAATGCAGGTTCAGTTCAGGCAGTAATCGCCCCCGAATGGAGCAGCCTTAGACTGGAGACAGTCTTCGTCTGTTCTTTTTTGGAAGGACTGGAGTATAATAGAGTCAGGAAGTAAAATTCCTTCTTGGTCTTGGGGAAGGGGAGTTCCGGAGTTCTACTTAATGGCTAAAAGGGATGTTTTGAAATCTTTTGAAATCCATATACTATATCCAAAATTTGAAGTGATTTCAGAAGGATAGAAAAACTTTCCGGTCTGTACCCCTCCTCCCATTTCCTTAAAGCAGCATAATTTTAAATACTTACATATTTGTATCAAGACTTCTTTTTTGTACCTTATGTCATATAAGGAGGAGAAGTGGAAACTCTAACTTATAGTAGAAATTCAACTAATAAATGTGGATGGAATGATGGAATTAGAAAAAAATCATCATTTGACAGTATTTGCAGCATGCTAAAACTAGCAGATAAAAGCTAGCAGCTATTTCTTTGGTGAAAACCAGCCTTGTTTCTCAAGAAAAGGTAACTTGAGAACTTCAAAGCATAGTGAAAATGCTCTAAATCTTGGAATACCACAGGATGTGTCCCCAAAACTCTCCTGGTCAAGTAGGGCGCCATAGTTTTCTTTCTGTGCCTTTTGTCACGGTGATAGAAGAGGGTCAGAACTGAGACTAGATGGGGGATGTTGTACTATTCGGCTTAAAATTATGCAGGAAGAGGAAGTTGTTCCTCTCTGAGTCAAGATTGGGTCAACACGGCGTGATGATGTATCAGATATTGTGAGGGCGTCAAATACAGAGCTCCTCTAACTGCGTTGTTAACTCTGTTCTGTGAAATTACTCTATGACTCCAAGGAACCATGCCTTCTAAGAAAGGTCTTCTGAGAGCAAGAGCCCCATGTAGGAGCGGAGCCAGGGTTGTAATCAGATGTTACATAGTTAACCAGTTTAATTAATCCAGCAGTTTTCAACATTTGAGTAATAGCAATGGTCCTTGTAAGGGATATTGTTGTTGCTAAACTATAATCCAAAATCGAGACCTGGCATCACAAAACAACATTGGGTTCCAGTCAAGCAGAGTAATCAGTAGAAATGAGCTTATTTGGGTAGTAAGTAAATTTTTTAAACTCTACATATCTCTGTCTTTCTGTCTTCCTTCAATAAAGGAGTATCTTAGATCCAACGGCAGGATTGACTTGATGGGTAATTAAGGCTTAGACCAAGAATTTATATCCACTGCAAGCAGTTGAACCGAGATGTTAGGGCCAGAAAGTCTGAATCATTCTCAGGTTGCCCATGAATTCAGAAAGTAATTGTTATAAATCCATCACTACTATGTGACACATGCTCAGGCTTGTAAGATTTGTAAAGTAATAATTACTGTATCGTGTTGCCTTGGAGTAAATGGTCAGCGCGGTACATGTTTTTCACCAGTTTCTGATTCTGAGGCATGCGTGTTTGCTTAATCCTAAGTATCGAGCGTCAAGAAGCATTGCTTATCCTTTGGAAGGTAATCTGTTAGAAAAGGACTGTTATTAACTCTGAATATTCTCTTTCAGATGCTGTCTTTGCATTTCAGTTACGCAACCCGGTGCACAATGGCCATGCTCTATTAATGCAGGATACCCATAAGCAACTTCTAGAGAGGGGTTACCGGCGCCCTGTCCTTCTCCTTCACCCTCTTGGTGGCTGGACAAAGGACGATGATGTTCCTCTGATGTGGCGTATGAAGCAGCATGCTGCAGTGCTGGAGGAAGGAGTCCTGAATCCTGAAACCACAGTGGTGGCCATCTTCCCATCTCCCATGATGTATGCTGGACCAACTGAGGTATTCATGGCAGCAGTGCTGAACCACTGTTACTGACACAGCAAGTGTCAACAACAGACCTGACTTGATTTTTTTCTCATCTGTAGGTCTATTCTAAACACAGGGCATGCTCGCACGGGCGAGCTTGGGAAGGTGTGACACAGGCTCTTGTCTGACCATGTTATGCAGATCTGATAACACTCATGTTATCCCTTTAGCAAAGTCCAGAGTAACTCTTCCCAGGGGACAGATTTGGTCTGACTTTTGCTTCTCGTATTTCAGTGGGAAGGAAAGCATGGTATCTTTTCAAAAAAACATTCAGAAGACATTTTTCATCTGTTCTTTATTGAAGGACTAATAGGGTTAGGAAGTAAAATTGCTTCTTGTTATGGGGTGGAAGAGAGTTTTCGAGTTCTACTTAGTGGTCAAAAGGGAGGTTTTGAGATCTTTTTATAACCATATGTAAGGAAGAGGAGTTAATTAGGTTTTTGCTTCAAAGTAGAGTTGGCTTTCCAAAAATATTTGTTTGAATAAATGAATAAATCAATAAATGACCTAAAAAACAGTGTGTGGGAAATTCCTAGCCAGCTTCTTGTTGAGTGTTTAAGATAGAGAATGGAATGCATGTTATTATTGCATTCTTTTTCATCCCTGCCTTGAAGGGAGATGAATTTACTTAGATTTATCTGAGAGGCAAACCCTTTTAGAAAGAATTAAATAATTTAGTTGTATATACTCTGAGATATCTTCCTTCAAAAAAAAAGTTTAAAAGGAAATACAAGTGTGTTTGGCTATTCTTTGGGATCAAGCCTAAAATTTTGTGGTTTTTTTTTAACATCTTTATTGAAGTATAATTGCTTTACATTGTTGTGTTAGTTTCTGCTGTATAACAAAGTGAATCAGTTATACGTGTACATATATCCCCATATCCCCTCCCTGTTGCATCTCCCTCCCACCCTCCCTATCCCACCCTTCCTATCCCACCCTTCTAGGTGGTCACAAAGCACGGAGCTGATCTCCCTGTGCTATGCAAGCCTAAAAATTTTTATTTGACCTTAGTTGTGGGGCTGTGCAACTCTTTAAAAAATACTGACAGAAAACTACAATAACAACAAGCTAAAAGATTACAATGTATTTGACTCTTCTCTTGGATCCAGCCTAAATAATGCATTAGAACTTCCATATGAGGTAAAACTCCTCATATTCTTCCCTGGTTGTTGGTATAAAATGTTCATAAGAATTGGGCACCAAAAGCCCTTTTAGTTTCCCAGAGACCACCATGGTCTTTAGTTCTTACATCTCAATGAACTGAATTATTTTGGAAATAAAGTAACAATTTTGTTCCAATAATTTCTCAACTTTTTTGGTGCTGTCTTCATCATCATCATTTTAAGGGAATCATTTGGACTGAAGTTTTCCAGAATTATAGGGTGGGTGCTTTTCACTGTGGGAATGATGTAGGTGAATTTAGGGTCAGGAATGAGTTTATCAATAATCTCATTAAGAGCCAGTGAAGAAAATGAAGGAATTTATCTTCCCTATTGAGGACATATTTTGTCCTATTTGTGTTTTTTATTCCCTATGTAAAAGGGGAAGATGTGACATTTTATTACCTAAATAAACTAAAAGCTGCTTTTGAGAAGGAGGCAATGAAGGGATAGATAAATAATAAAAGCAGCCAGATGGGACTTCCCTGGTGGCTCAGTGGTTAAGAATCCGCCTGCCAATGCAGGGGACACGGGTTCGAGCCCTGGTCTGGGAAGATCCCACATGCCGCGGAGCAACTAAGCCCATGTGCCACAACTACT
This sequence comes from Lagenorhynchus albirostris, assembly GCF_949774975.1. Lineage (NCBI taxonomy): Eukaryota > Metazoa > Chordata > Mammalia > Artiodactyla > Delphinidae > Lagenorhynchus > Lagenorhynchus albirostris. Next base: position 116,536,789 of record NC_083098.1, on the reverse strand, counting down.
GAGTCTGCGCTCTAGAGCCTGCGAGCCACAACTACGGGCCCCTGTGCCGCAAACTACTGAAGCCCGCACGCCTAGAGCCCGTGTTCCGCAACAAGAGAAGCCACCACAATGAGAAGCCCGTGCCCACAACGAAGACTAGCCCCCGCTTGCCGCAACTGGAGAAAGTCTGAGCGCAGCAACAAAGACCCAACGCAGCCAAAAATTAATTAATTAATTAATTAATTAAAAAACAAAACAAAACAGACAGCTATGGTAAGAGAGAAAGGCCTTTCTTGAGATAACACCACAAAGGGTCAAGCATGCTGTTTTGTCTACACTAGAAACATTTTTAAGCGTTTTGATTTCAGAGCCAGGTGTGTTTCTCAAGATTCAAAGGTGAAGGTACCTAAAGGTGCCTTTGGGGTGCTTGCATTTCGGCTAACCTCAGAGTCTCCCTCCTTGCAAGGCAAAGCTGACAGCGAGGTGAGCCGGCTGTAGCAGGCCCTTCCCCGGCCTCGGATTTGACTCCTGTTGCTACCCACAAGAGTGTGGTCTGGTCAAGACAACACAGGCTGTTGTCGAAGCCTGGGCCTGTTCTTGGCCTGGTTTGTCACCAGCTGGTCTGTAATAGCAGGTTAGACTTTGCTGAGCTATGTTTAAGTGCACAGAAAAGGGTTATTTAAGGGATGCACAAGGAGGTGAGACTAAATATTCTGTAAGGTTCTGTCCCTTTCTCATCATTTTCTCATTTGCCTTATTTTCTTTTAACTTTGTATTGAAGTATAATATACGTAGGAAGAAGTGCATATTTCATAGGTTTACAATTAAATGAATTTTTCCCATTTGAACAGTCACAGGACCAGCACCCAGATAGGTAAAAAGCCTTTTACCAGCACCCTAGATGGTCTCCTTCCTGCCGTCTCCTGTCATTACCTGCTCTCCCCACGGTAGTCGTCACTGTTCTCGCTTCTCGCAACATAGATCTCATTTGCTTGTTGGATACTTTGGGCGGCAGACTCTAAGAGTGAGAGATTAGCGTTCAGGAAATGTATCAGGGATGGCTCTTGGGATCAACGCTTGTGGAAGAGAAGAGATAGGAAGGGAGCAAGATTGGGCAGGGGGAGAAGTTGAGCTGCAGTTCAGTCTCAGTGGAAGCCTCAGTTGACCCCATGTGGAATTCTGGAAAGGCCCTTCAGAGATGTTCTGACTTGCACAAGAAGGGCATGATGCCTTTGGGCACTGCTGCTCTTTTCCACAGAGGCAGTTTCTAAGGAGGGCTGACAGCTGCTGGGTGTTGTGTTGGCAACTCCTAAAGCTGGGGGAATAATCCTTCCTTCCTGGGGGGACCAGGGCGTTACATCACGGCATCTAGTCCAGCCTGTCCTAGTGCTTTTCATAACCGAAATTGTACAGTGTATATACTCTTTGGCGTCCGGCTTCTTTCGCTTTACATTATGTTGGTGAAACTCACCCTTAGTGTTGTGTGTAGTTAGTTGTAATTGGTCACTCAGTACTGTGGAGTGCCCCATTGTGTGACTGCACCCAGTACTGTTGATGGGCGTTTGTGCAGTTTTCAGTTGTTTGCTATTAAGAATAGTGCTGGTATGAAGATTTTAATGCATGACTTTTTGTGGGCATTTATGTTGGTTATATACCTAGGATTTCTAGACAATTTAGGGGTATGCCTTTGTTCACCTTTAGTAGATGTTGCTAGTCAATTTTCCAATGTGGTTGTACCATTTTATATTCTCGTCAGCAGTGTATTTCTTCATCTAAACTTGATGACTGTTTTCATTTTAGCCATTTGGGCCCTCTAGCCCTATTTAACCAAACGTTCTGTAATACTTTTACTATTTCTTAACGAACCTCAAAATTTTTTTCATTGAAACAGTTTCACTGAAGAGGAAATGGAGAAGTAAATTATATACCATGATTGAGAATATAAGAATAGCCTATTTTTATTGCGCTCTTACTGTATTTGCCAGGCAATGTTCCAAGTGCTTGACATGTATTAGCTAACTTCATCCTTAGGACGACACCAAGAGAATAGGTACTATTATTATTATTCTCACTTCAGAGATGAGGAAACGGAGGTAGAGGGGTTAAATAACCTGTTCAGGATCACACAGTAGTGTCGAGATAGTCTGGCTCCAGAGCCAGGTACTATAACTGCCACAGAATATTTTTTATCTTATCGTATAATATTAAAATATGTGGCCGCAGATTTTTGGAAAACAGACTGGAAATAAATTCTTAAAATATCCTGTAGGAGTTCCAGAACGCTGAATTAGGATGGCCTTGGCTGACATTCATTAGAGGTGGAATCTCTAGTACAGGGCCTTTCAAACGTACTTTTTGTTTATCATAGCCTAGAGTTGTGGGTTGTGATCTTTGTTTAGCCTGTATTCATCCCCACAACAGCTCAGTGAGATAGGTTTTATGTCAATTTTATAGCTGAGGTTACTGAAGCTCAGAGAGACCAAGTAACATGACTTTGGTCTGTCCAAGAAAACCAGAGCTGGATAGTAGTTAAAGCAATAAAAACAGATTTTCATTCAGGAACTACTGAGCAGGGGAAGAGAGACCTCAGCAGAGAACTGGGCTCAGTTGAATACATCGTGGTCAAGTGGGGATTTATAGCCAAGGAGCAGAGTGGGAGTCAGTGGATGGAAAATTACTAAGAGGAAACATCAGAAACAACGGGCATGGGATAATTCTAGTTAAACAGACCTAGCAGGATCCTTGCGGAAGGCAGGACAGCCTCATCAGATATCACTTGGGGGGTGGGGAGGATGAAGAATTTGATCAGATATCGAGGATGGAGGGTTTCAAGACTGACTTAGATTTTTGCTGCAACTGGGTGGTACAGGCCCTACAAGGATGGACACTGAAGGTCGAGGCATAGAGGGCTTGGAGGAACCTGACCAGAGTTAGGTCAGGGAGAGAGTCTTGGTCAGATCTTACAGCCAGCAAGACACAGAGCTGGAACTGAAACTCAAGCCTTTCTGACTCCAAGGCCTGTGTGTTCTTTGCACAAGGCTCCTTGCTGCCTGGAAGCCTCAAAGGGACCTTAGCAGTCGGTGGGAGGGCAAAGAAGTTAAGGATCCCCTGAGCCTACACAGAGCTCCCAGGTTTCCTAGAAGGGTATAAAGGTGTGTTAGAGTAGTTTCAGTCCGTAGATCTCTGTTTGGAGTGTCAGTTACATGCTAAGAGGTGTAGCTCTTCTCAGGAAGCACCGCATCTGGTGCTTGAGCAAAGGCTATTTTTAACTTCTGAACTTTTATAGAACAAACTTTAGAAATTCTGATAAACGGCTTCCTTTTTTTTTTTTTTTGTGGTACGCGGGCTTCTCACTGTTCTGGTCTCTCCCGTTGCGGAGCACAGGCTCCGGACGCGCAGGCTCAGCGGCCATGGCTCATGGGCCCAGCCGCTCCGCGGCATGTGGGATCTTCCCGGACCGGGGCACGAACCCGTGTCCCCTGCATTGGCAGGCGGACTCTCAACCACTGCGCCACCAGGGAAGCCCACGGCTTCATATTTTTAAACCATTAAATATATTAATGTTTATGAACTGGCAGGATTTAAACTGTTAGATGGAGTGGATTTTGAAAACTATCCATTTTTTTTTCCTCAAGTGCCTCACTTGTGTGTTTGACTTATTTGGCTTATACACAGCCTCAAGTGAAGAATTTTTTTATAGTTCAAAAAAAAAAAAACCAAAACACAACACTCATTTTGTAGCTGACCCAGTGACATCAGGAAAAAGTCTGCCAGTAATGCTCATTTGCCAACTAATAATAATAAAATAAAATACAGTGACTCTTCCTTTAATCGTTTTCTGTAGGTCAATTAGAAGGCATTGGTACTAGATTTGCTTCCGCAGCACAAATGCTTCTCAGAACAACGAGCAGCTGTTAGTCTGGTTATCAACAGGATGTCCCTGATTTTTCAGACTGTAAAGATTTAATGGCTTGATTCCTAAATTCCTTTTTAGGAATTGGATAGGTGGGGTGCAGGGCAGCATGTGGGAGAGCTACTTTTCTAATACTAACAATGTGTCATCCATGTACTTTTTTTTTGAGGCATTAATCTACTATGTAGAAAATTGTCCCATCTCACTAAATGCTAAATCCATTTCTGTAAAGGACAAATAATACTTTTTAAGACATGTTACGTGAAAGTGCTGAAAGTAAGATATATCTTGGAATGTGGATATGTACAAATAATAAGTTCTGTCTTGGGCTTAAGGCATTTGAGTGAAAATTACTGAATTTTGGAGAAAATGCATTGTTAGAAGCTGGGATTTTTCTTTGCCATGAAAGTTATCCGTGCACTTGGTAAATGACTTCTTAATAGCAACTGATTGTATTTAAGTGAGCGGATGCCCTTAAACAGCTACAGTAGGAACATATTGCCACATGATGCCAGTATATTTAATTAGTTCCTGCTTTACACCAGTATTTGGAGTAGTAAATAGGATGTCTGTTAGGGTATAAACCCTGTTCTTCCCCTTAAACACTTCCAAGAGCTTTAACAACCTAAAGGGACACTCTTAGGGTCTGAGCCTAATTATAGGAGCCATAAACTCCCAAGTTTTAATTGTAACCTTTGACTCTCTCTGAGGTCTTTGATAATTTTGTCTTCTGCTCATTTATTTTATTGATGTATCTGGAATAGCGTAACACAGATTCACAGTCTCTTATCCAAAATACTTGGGGTCATGTATTACTACTTAATTCTGATGGTTCTGAGACATAAAACACATTGATATTTCTGTAGCAAAGTGAATGACTTTCCACAGTAACTGGGATCAACAAAGGCCACAGATAACTTCATGTCAGTTTTGATCAGGTTCTGCTAAGTTAGTTAAAAAACTGGGCCTTTGGATTTCAGATGGATGTGTTAAGTAGTCTTCTTATGGTAACCACTTGGTAGTATGTACCTATATCAAATCATCATGTTGTGTACTTTACACTTACATAAAGTTGTATGTCAATTATATCTCAACAAAGCTGGAAAAAAATTGAACTTGAGATTTTCTGGTAAGCAGTTGCGGACCTTTAGCACCAAAACATTTAGAATCTGTTGATTTATTTAAAAAATAATTTGGGGATTCCTGTAGTCTGTTTTATATACTTTTAGCTTATATGTGTCTTAAGAACTGAAATTACTAACTTAATTCAGAAACATTAGATTTTACAGGTGTTTTAGGATGCTTTTCCTGGGGGAGTGGGAAACCCTGTTTTTCTCCTGGCTTTTCTGTAGATTTCCAACTCAGAATCTCTTTCTACCTGTTTCTTACTCAGGCAGATACTGTGTTTTAGTTTGGCTTTTCACTTTTTTTCTGCAATTGTAATCTATGCTGTTTCTTCTTTAAATGTAGTACTAACTTGTGTTTCCTGTCCTGCTCTGATGTCCTGTGTTGTAGGGTGTGATGCAGTGTAAGTAGCTCAATAAGAGTAGGTATGCGTGGACTTTGGGGTCGGAAAGACCCAGTTCAAATATTCCGTCTCTTAGTCGTTCGTTTTGCAGCTTTGAATGTGTTATTGAAAGTTTTCTTATTTGTGAAACAGAGAGATTATCTTACTGATTTGCTCTAAACATTAAATGAGGTATTTATAAAACACTTTGTTTTCATATTAGGAAGAACTCAATAACTGGTACCTATTTTTTTCTTCTCTCACCCCTGTAAGGGATATCATGAAATGCTTTCCAATGACACACCACCATGGTTGCCTTCCTTTGCTTCCTTAATAATCAGTGAGTGGGTGGAGAGACAGAAGATTATCAAGGACTTTTGGCTTTTTTTTTTTTTTTTTTTTGCGGTACGCGGGCCTCTTACTGTTGTGGCCTCACCTGTTGCAGAGCACAGGCTCCGGACATGCAGGCTCAGCAACCATGGCTCACGGGCCCAGCCACTCCGCGGCATCTTCCCGGACCGGGGCACGAACCTGCGTCCCCTGCATCGGCTCAACCACTGTGCCACCAGGGCAGCCCTGGCTTTTTTTTTTTTTTTTTTAATTTATTTTGTTTATTTTTGGCCGCGTTGGGTCTTCGTTGCTTCTCACGGGCTTTCTCTAGTTACAGCGAGCGAGGGCTACTCTTCATTGCAGTGCACAGGCTTCTCATTGTGGTGGCTTCTCTTGTTGCAGAGCACAGGCTCTAGGCACGCGGGCTTCAGTAGTTGTGGCACGCAGGCTCAGTAGTTGTGGCTCGATGGCTCTAGAGTGCAGGCTCAGTAGTTGTGGCGCACAGGCTTAGTTGCTCTGGGGCATGTGAGATCTTCCCGGACCAGGGCTCGAACACGTGTCCCCTGCATTGGCAGGTGGACTCTCAACCACTGCACCACCAGGGAAGCCCCTTGGCTTTTATCAAAAGCAAATTTTGTGGTCGCTGTGCTTGGGAGGCAGGAAGAGGGAGGAGGATACTGGACTTGCTCTCTATCCCATGGCCCTCTCTCTTCACACCTGCTGGGGGCCTGGGCTCAGCCAGGGCAAGGTAATTTACAAGAATAAAATCAGTTTGGTTGCTGACGGTTCTGAGCAAATACTTCTCTTACATTTGAATTGTGTTATTTTGAATCCTGAGACAGCTGAGGTTTATCCTTGAAGGTAAAGAAAATCTTTGGGAAAGTCTGTATTTTGTGAGGAATCAGGCCTCAGATTCCTGGCGTGCAGACTGAAGGGTTTGGATTCCACAATCTAAATTCCCTTTCAACTCTTAAAATTCTCTGATGGGAGTAATTATAAGGTGTGTCTGATTCTCTCCTACAAGCTGGAGAATGGAATGTCTAAGTAGATTTCATAATTTTTGCAAATCAGAAATGTGACTCTCATGACGACTGAATACTGTTCAGTGCCTGTACAGAGGGATGGAAATTCTAGAAGCATTTAGAATACTTAGTTGTACAAAGATTGAAGGTCATAAGTACCCAGAATCTACATGATGGGAAGGATGAACCTTGTCTTTCATTTGCCTCTCTTGATTTTCCCAGTCAACTTGAAGAGTTTAAAATGGTTCCTACCATTGAGAAATCAAGAGGCAGACCATTAAGATTTGGGAATTTCAGGAAAATAGGTTAATGCTAAAGTGATGTGATAATGTACGACCAAGTATTTTAATGTGAAATTCATGAGATGAAGATATAGATTTTTTTACCCAACAAAAATAGATAATTGATTTGACCTTCTAAAGAATTTTCGTACATTAAAACAAGTACAATTTTGATGATTTAGAAAAAACAAATTTGCACATTTACAAAAAAAAAAGTCCCTGTGCCTGAAGTTCTTTCATAAACCAGTTGAGTATATGAGTTTGGGTTTATGGAATGTTGACTTTAATAAAATTCATTACACTTGAAGAAAATTTTGATGTGAAATGTATAAAGAAATAGGTTATTCAAGTGGGGACTTAAATAACTGTTCTATTTATTATCTTCAGTATTTTTAATTAAACAAAATTGAAAATATTACATACTTAACCAGGCTTCTAGGACAGTGGAATTTCTCCATTGTGGGGTACGAAGAAGATGGTGTAGTACTAGTGGTGTTGTATGTAAGTGTATAGTCCAGTTTTATAATTTTATAATGTAATATTTTAAATTTGGAAAGTAATTTGTTTATTTTTCTCTCGGAAACTACTGAAAATAAAATTTACCAAAATCCTTGCTAGGTTTGCAAGTAGAGAGGTAAATGATAGGTACTGTTTTCTAATGGAGTCAGGGAGCAAATGAGACTTTTATGTTTATATAAAGGGGCGTGAATTAAAAATGGGGGAGAGACACACTCCGAGGTAATATGCCATAGTGGGATGATTCAGGAACAGTTCTAATTCTAAAGAATTTACATTATAAATATTATGTGTACGGAGATGGGTAATTTAGGTTTCTATATATCAATGATTTTTGGTTTGTTAGTCGCACAATATCTTTTTTTTAAGAATATTTATTTTTAATTAATTTTATTTATTTATTTTTGGCTGCGTTGGGTCTTCGTTGCTGTGCGCGGGCTTTTCTCTAGTTGCAGCGAGTGGGGGCTACTCTCCATTGCGGTGCACAGGCTTCTCATTGCGGTGGCTTCTCTTGTTGTGGAGCACGGGCTCTAGGCACGCGGGCTTCAGTAGTTGTGGCACGCAGGCTCAGTAGTTGTGGCTCGCGGGCTCTAGAGTGCAGGCTCAGTAGTTGTGGCGCACGGGCTTAGTTGCTCCACGACATGTGGGATCTTCCCGGACCAGGGCTTGAACCCATGTGCCCTGCACTGGCAGGCGGATTCTTAACCACTGCGCCACCAGGGAAGTCCTGCACAATATCTTAATCTATGATGGCTGGCGGGGAGAAGCCATTATAGGATTTGCATAGATCAATCTCATTTCTTTAAGAGTTGATTATAATTTTAATCATGAACTACTCTCCTGTTAGCACTACTGGGTAGCAGAACTTAATTCTTACTTCTGTTACATTGTGGAAGTTAAGTAAAGAGTCAGGTAAACATTAGCTGCAAAAATTTATTTGGGGAGGAAATTCTGAAACAAATATTGATTTATTTCTATGACTTATTCTGAGTAGTCATTATTCTGGCATCCATTTTATTTTATTTTACTATAATTGATTTACAATATTGTGTTAATTTCAGGTGTTCAGCTTCAGATTCTTTTCCATTATAGGTTATTACAAGATATTGAATATAGTTCCCTGTGCTATGCCGTAAATCCTTGTTGTTTATTTTATACGTAGTCACGTGTATCTGTTAATCCCATACAGTACTCCTAATTTATCCCTCCCCCTCCCTTTTCCTCTTTGGTAACCATAAGTTTATTTTTCTGTGTCTGTGAGTCTGTTTCTGTTTTGTAAATAAGTTTATTTGTATCATTTTTTTAGGTTCCACATATAAGTGATATAAAATATTTGTCTTTCTCTGACTTCACTTAGTATGATAATCTCTAAGTCCATCCATGTTGCTACAAATGGCAGTATTTCGTTTTTTTGTCACTGAGTAATATTCCATTGTATAAATATACCTGTTGAGCTGAGAAGGCAGAGATTGACTTTTAGGGCTGCTGGAGCAGCTGAGACTTGCAGTATAGAGCTAAGGCAGCAGAAGACTGTGAGCGTGTTCCCCATGGTTCCTTGGACTGCAATCGTGCAGGGCAAGACTCTGAGGCCTGGTAGAGAGTGGCTGCAGTAAGTTTGAGAGTGGATTGAAGACACCAGAGGTTATTCATTGTTGGAAGATGACATTCCAGCTCAGCTAGAGTGGAGAAACCTTGCTAACACCCTTGGCATTCAACTAAGACATCAGAAACACATGCTTTAGGAACAAAGACCACACCCTAGAGAAACAGTGTATCAATTTGGGTACAGTCAGGAGGTGGGAAAT